>NW_007728663.1:74774-89965 GCF_000696425.1 Galeopterus variegatus | reverse complement strand
TCGGGCGGGAGCGCCGCCGCGCTTCCCAAGCGGTGCACTATCCAGTGCGCCACCGGGCCGGTCCCTTGAATGTCACTCTTAATGCTGTTACTTAAGCTTGCCTGCACATGGTGCCTTTCCTCCAAAGAGCTGAGAAACTGCCATGTGGTAACACTCCTGTTGGGTAGGTGAGTTATTCACTCCTCTACAGCATTCACTCAGCCATTCCACACATCTTCACTGAGCACCGACTAAGTGCTGGGTGCTGGTATGAGCACTGGAGATACAGAAGAGAACAGGACAGAGAACAGCTCTATGTTCATGGGACTTGCATTATGCGAGTTGGGTGGGGCAAGCATTAGTCAACATGAATCTTGCCAGCTGGTGATAAGAGGCTATCTGGGGTGAAGTATTCCAGGCACGGGGACCAGCAGGTCCTGAACACCCCAACGTGGGAGTATGCTTGGCATATTGGGGGATATCAGGAAAACCAGTGTGGTTTAAAGGAAGTGAATCAGGGAGACAGAGTGCTAGGACATGAGGCCAGGGGTGGCCAGGGACAGATCGTGGAGAGCCTTGTGGAGGGTGGTACGCACTCTAGGATGGTTTGTTTTGGTTTCTTTTGATTTTGCTTTGTTTGCTTGTGTGAATCAAATAGGAAGCCATTGGAGAATTGTGAGCAAAAGAGTGAGCTGATGTAATCAAATTATTTACAGTTTCTCGTATTTTAAAATGAATACTCCAGCAGCAGGTAGTAAGCAGTAGAAGCAGGGAGAGCAGCTAGAAAGCTATGGTCCAAGGAACACTTGAGAAGGGTCCGGTTCTGAGTGTCTTGAATGTTGAGCTAGCAGGGTGTTCTGACCATGGCTGGGGGATGTGAGACAGAAACCCCGGATGGCTAAGACTTTTGACAGAGGAACTGGATGAGTGGAATTGCCATTTTCTGAGGTGGAGAAGTCCATGGGAGAAGGAGACTTGAAGGTGGAATTGAGAACTTTGGTTTACAACTTGTGAGGTGCCATGTTCCTTAGACGCTGGTGGGTATCATTACCTTAGCTAACATGCACTGTGCATAACTGTCTGCCCTACTCTGTGCATTACTGTCTTCTTGTAACTACGCCAAGCAGTAAGCACTGTTAATCCCCTGCTTTGCTGATGAGAAAACGGAGCCACCTTTAGGTGTTGACTCCAGATCTACGTGACACAAAACTATTTGAAGGCAGTAAAGGTTTTGTTTTTATACGCCAAGCAGTAAGCACTGTTAATCCCCTGCTTTGCTGATGAGAAAACGGAGCCACCTTTGGGTGTTGACTCCAGATCTACGTGACACAAAACTATTTGAAGGCAGTAAAGGTTTTTTTTTTTCCCTTCTTTTGAGTTGGAATGAGCTCATGACTTTGTTCAAGATTTAGCCAACAAAACCTGTCCCAAAGTGCAAAGACCAGAAGCACGCACGAGACCATGCTGCCCCCTTAAGTATTGTTCCACAGCTCTTTATAATTTTTAAAATTTACCAGATGTCTGAGAGCAGACTACTGGCAGAAAAAGACCCCTAAGCATGCTAGAGGAAGACACACACACACTCAGGCAATGGGGTGGCTGCTGGGTCACAGGGGTCCAGAGGGCAACATTCGCATCCTCGCCTGTGCAGGGGGCACCCCTAAAGGTGTGTGGCGCTCCCGCACTGCCCCACACGTGTTCTGAGCCGGCCTCTGCTGTTCATAAAAGCCTCTAAAGCCCAGAAAGCCTCTCCCCTCCCGCACTCACACCCTGCCCAGGTATTGCACTAGAGGGAGGGCCAGAACCATTCAGAGCCAGGACAGGAAGACCTCAGCCCCACCTCTCAGGCCAGTGAATAACTCTCAGCAATTCATGTGTTTGACACATTTCGCAGATCAGATGCGGAAATTTTCATCTAGATTAACATCATCTTACAACATGGCCATGACCCTGCTTCCTGCTCCTCCGACCAAGAAATAGGCACCAGCCGGTAGGCACATGGGGACTTTAGGATAAGGCATCTGATACCTGATACCCCACTGACTTATTTTATTTTTTATTTTTTTAATTCCCCTCCCACTGACTTATTTTAATGTTCTCAAGTGATCACTAAATTTAATGAACTTTGCTATTAACAAGTTGATGTTTAAAAAGTAATGACTTCATAAGCTGTTTGCATTACATTGAAGTAAGCTTTGACCACATCCAAGGTAACATTGGATCATATTGCATAATTATCATATTGTGCCTATCAGATCCCCTGGGGAGGAAGAGGCTCAGGGATTTCCTTGTCTTAGCAGCAACACTGCAAGAAAAGCGCTGTCAGAGTCAGGCTCTTCATTGCTCACAGCTTCCTCACCCGTGTATTTCCCCACCTAACCATGGCAATGAATCCTTTCCAGTGCGGTGCTTTGGTCGAGCCAGCTGGGGTGTTCCATGCTCACAGGCTGCATTGCTACCTCTGCGGGGAATTCTTGGAGTGAGCAGTTCTTAGCTTTTTTATTCACCTGCCACCAAAGCACATCTTGATTTTGAACTTAGAGATGTTTTCTCCATCCTATCCTTGTGCTGACTGCTGTGTGTATGCATTATGAACGTATGTGCAGAAACAGAGCACTGCATTCTGCCCTCATAAGGATTTTTAATATGCCAGCATTTGAGGTTTTAGTTTTTAGAAAATATACTCTTTTGCATTCCAATCTCATCTAGTAAGCTCTTTTGCAAGATAGCAGATTATATTCCATATAGAAGTAGGTGACCAGAAAATAATAATTAAAAAAAAAAGATTGTAGTGAGATAGGAAGAATAATGTCTAGTGTTCTGTAGGGAAACTACAATCAACAAATTACTGTACACCTTCAAGTAGCTAGTTGAGAGGATCTTTAATGTTCCCAACACAAAGATGTGACAAATGTTGGAAGTAATGGATATGCTAATTACCCTGATATGATCATTGCACACTGTATAAATGTCCCAAATATTGTATTGTATCGGTAAGTATATACAATTATCATGGGTCAATTAAGAAAAAAGTAAATTTAAAAGAAAAAAAATATCAGAGACAAGTAGATTAGAGGTTACCAGAAACTGGGGGAAAAGAAAAACAGGAAGTTACTGCTTAATGGGTACAGAGTTTATGTTTAAGATAGTGAAAAAGTTTTGGAAATAGATAGAGGTGCTGGTCACACAGCACTGTGAATGTAATTAATTCCATGCGATTGTATGTTTTAAAATGATTAAAAAGGCAAACCTTATGTTATATATATATATTTTACACACACACACACAAAAGTAGGGGTCCACTTTATAGTGACTGCATTTTGAGTTATTTAGTGACATTTCACTTCATTCTCCCCCCAAAAAATTTGAGGCAGGCATTTTTTTTAAAGTTACGACAAAATCATCTTGTCTTTAGAGTGGTGTTAATTATGGTTCCCATAAAGAATGTTCCCTGGCAGGGAACATTTGCAAGTCTGATATTTGTTGGATTCCTAAAGAAACAATGCTCTAGATCAGTTTCCTGTATTTTTACCTGAGAGTCACAGGGGCTGTTTTTCCTGCATTTAAGAGTGTCAGATATGTAGTGACAAACCCAGGGATCTCTCTGGCATTCGATATTTGATTTCAAAGTTAAACAATAGGTTATGTGGCTTATGTTTTTATGAGAAGTTTAGGATATCTTTTTTTGGATATATTTGCTAGTATATAACCATGACATCTATTCTTGCCTCGTTGAATGTATGCAGGCAATAAATCTATTTCAAATGCCACAAACTTGATGACCTGTAGATAAACATCAACTGTCTCCAACAGAGTAGTTCGTTTGTTCTGCTATTGAAATTACATCAATCTTCCAAGCTGAAATATAGCATATTAACTCAGTACTGGGTAACTTGAGTGATGGCAGCGTTGAGAATGCAGGTGAATCACTGGCTAAGTAAACTCAGATATCACTGTCTTTCCATATCCTTTATCATCTCATTGAACACATTTTAGTGGTAAATGAGCTTTGAAATGTAATCTGTCATTTTTTTTTGCAGAGAAGGCAGCATTACGTATTTTTTAAAGACATGGGACTTGAGGCTAAACAGACCTGAGTTGGAAACCCAGCTCCATCGCTTACTAGCCAGGGGCCTCAGTTTTCTCTTGTATGAAATGGGGCTACCACCACCAGTGTTATAACCAGCATGTGTAAAGCAAGCATGTAAATGCAGCTGTTAGGTATTAGAAACGTTTGCTCCCTCCCTCCTGTCCTTTAATCCAGGGTCTTTCTTTGAAAGCAGACGCTCACAGAGAATAGGGGCTGGATGAGATGGACCAGAGGTGCACAGGGTCTCAAACCTTGGCACAATCCTTTGGGATGTTTATGTGGCCAAAAGTCTACCTCGCCCCTAATTGGCTTTGTCTTGACCCCTTGCAGGTCCTCGAGAGGTTGCAGCAAAGAGGATTTGAAATCGTGGGCTCCTGTGGGGGAGGAGTGGACTCATCCCAGTTCAGCGAATACGTCCTTCGGCGGGAACTGAGGCGGACGCCCCGTGTACCCTCCGTCATCCGGATAAAGCAAGAGCCTCTGGACTAAATGGACATATTTCTCATGCAAAAAGGAAAACATATACAACCAATAACGCAAACAAAAAAAGGGACATTTATGTGCAGTTGGGACAGCAAACCAAGTCCTGGACCTAAAATTGAATAAAAGACACATTTATATCCAATAGAGACCACACCTGTATTCATATGGGAACAGTTGGAATAGTGATATCCTCAAGGTGTAAAAAATATATAAATATATATATATATGTCAAAAGGTAGGAAATGCAAAAAAAAACAAAAACAAAAACCGGTGATAGCTACAGTTGGTGCTGTGATGGCCGAGAAGAGTCTTGGGCCTCCCAAGGCCTCTGACCACTAAACAAGCCATGAGCGGTGAGGACACAGTCTCCTTACAGTTGCCATTGCCAACAGCCATCCATTGTTTTTTTTCCTTTGTCTTTCTTTTTCCTTTTTTTAAAAAAAAAAACACCTTGAATCGAGTTTCTTTGCATATGGAGGTTTCATGTCTTTCTTTAGGTGGGGACCAGGCAGGACTTCAGAAAAACTCTCATGAGCACCTTGCATTTGAAAGACGTTAGACATGAAATTTTAAATGTAGTTTGTACAGAAGTCACACTTTTTTGTCTGCCTCACAGATGTGAACATTACTTTGTTTTTAAACTGATCAGTTTTGCAAAGGGGCCAGAATTATTACTTGTTAGAGTTGCTCCAGTTTGAGGCTGCTGCTTTCCTACAATTTTTCAAATTTTATAATGTATTAAATACAATAAACTGTTTAAAAAATAAGGTCTGTGTGAAACACACGTGTTGGGGTGAGGCTGGAATAAAATGAAATTTTGCTTTTTTAAATTTTCTGTGTCGAGCATCCGAAAGAGGCCTTGTAGCTGGGGGCAGTTTTGAGTCAAAACCCACTAAAGGATAAGGATATCATCACCCGTTCTAGACAGTTCTCTTCCAACTCAGCAAATGTTATTTCACATGCCTTTGTTATTCTACACTGGTTACCAAAACAAATCTTCCTTTTTAGGAACTTTTCAGTTACACCTATTTCAGTTATCCATTGCTGCAGAGCAAACCACGCCAAAATTTTGTGGCTTAAAACCATATTTTATTCTCTGATGTGCTTCTGTGATTCTTATATATTGCTGGGCTTCTTCTGCTCCACACGATGCCATCGGGGGCATGACTGGGCTGGGATGTCCAAGGTGGCTCTCCCAGATGGCTGCCAACTAATACTGGCTGTTGACCTGCATGTGGCTCAGGCCCTTCTCAGCATGGTAGCTGGGTTCCAAGGAGGAGTGTCCCAGAGTAAGTGTTCTAAGAAAGAGGCAGCAGAAGCCACAGTTCTCTAAAGGGCTGGGCCTGGAACTGCACAGTGTGCCTCTGCTGCGTTCTGTTGGTTGAATGGACACACAGCCAGCCCAGACTCAAGGAGAGAGGAAACACAATCCACTTCCTGCTGGGGAAAGTAACAAAGAATTTGTGACAAAGGTGACTAGGCCATAATACCTGTCCAAAAGATCTTAAAAGTAGAGCCTTATGGCTTTAGAAATAGTAGGAAAATCTCAGGGTCAGAACATTCTGTTGGTTGAATGGACACACAGCCAGCCCAGACTCAAGGAGAGAGGAAACACAATCCACCTCCTGCTGGGGAAAGTAACAAAGAATTTGTGACAAAGGTGAATAGGCCATAATACCTGTCCAAAAGATCTTAAAAGTAGAGCCTTATGGCTTTAGAAATAGTAGGAAAATCTCAGGGTCAGAACAATCACTTTGTTATTAGCCAGGGATGTAAGAAACCTGAGATTTTAGTATCACTTTGGAATTAAGACCTTAGCTTTTCCAAGGTATTAGTGACTGGTTCCTCTATCAGCCCTGCCTTTACCTTTCTTCTGTACTTCTCTTCCTTGTTCCAGACACTCAAAATAAAGCTGGCGTGCTGGTAAGATTGACAGGTAAACTATAACGTGTTTCTGCTGCAGAGACGTTCCCATGGTGGTGGGCTATTTCCATCCTGAACTTACTTTCTTTTTTAAAATTAAAAAGTCTATGCCTGAGGACACTAGTAATGAAAATATCTCTGGCTTCTGAAACTAAAAGTAAGCTGTTAATGGCTCCTATCATTCCCTGAAACACAGAGGCGGCCCAAACGCTGAATTTACTTTAATGACTGCCAGCTACACGTCCACGTTGTTGTTTAATTTCCCCTTATTTGAGACTAATACACCACTGTCCGAGATGAGGACAGGTAGGGCTGCTCCCACCAGCTGCTCAAGCCATCCACGTCCTACCGAAAGGAGAATGAAATTGCTCTATGATTTTACTAGCAATCCATTCTCATTAGGCAAAATTTCCCAACGTCAAGAAAACAAGGGCATCACTTTTAGAAGCTGCTGGTTACTGTCATCAGTTGACATTTACCCAGCACTCCCTCTGTGCAATTAGTGTTGTCCCAGCCAAATACTCCACAGAATCATGTGCTTTAGCTATTAGCATTCAGCTTGCTCTTTTATGAGTTTCTGTGCCCATTGACGAGTATGAGACTACCACCCAATGGCACATTCTTCAAAAACTCTGATCCAATTCAACGGAGCAAACATTTCACTTGTAATTTTCACGTTTTTAGGCTTGGAATGTATAGATGCCCAGATACCAAAATACTTCAGGAAAGAGCAGGTCGATCAAAATATATTTGAGTCACAATCATTTTTTACTATGTTTTATTATCCAATATACAGTTCATATTCAGTCTTCACCAGTTGTCCCTGTAAGGATCTCCATAGCTATGCTTATTCTTTCCCTGGAGGATCTGATCAAGGATCATGCACTGCATTTACTACTAATCTCTCTTTAGGCAGCTTTAATTTAGAAAAGTTTCCTTTTTTTTTTTTCGGCCTTTTCTTTTTTTTGGTCTTTTTATGACATTGACATAGGTCAATTGTTTTTCAGATTGTTGCACAATTTGGATTTTTCTGATTGGTTCTTCACTGGTAGAGTCAGGTTAATTTCTTTGCTGTTTTTGTAAGAACACAACGTAGGTGACATCATGTCCTTCTCATCGCATCACATCACAAGGGTCAGTGTGGCCCATAGTGGTGATGACAATTTTGGCCTCTCAGCTGAAGTGACGTCCACCAAATCTTTCCAAATTACAAGTAGCTTTTCCTATTTGTAATTAATGAGTAATCTGTGGAATGATACGAGACAGTAAGTATCCTGTTCCTCAACACACTCTCACCCAGTGGTTTTGATGTCCATTTGTAGTCTCTTCCTGAATTAATCATTACCTTGGTGGTTATAAAAGTATACTTTTTTTAAAAGCTAGTATTGCCCAAACCATCGATATTTGAAATACGCCCCCCACCCTTTTTTTTTTTTTTTTTTTTTTTTGAGAAAAAGGCATTTTTTTAGTCTAGGGCCAACAAGCCACAATCTTTGACCTGCTCTTTTCTAAGAAGTGTTTTAGAAAGAATGAAACAAGCCACTTCTTTTTTTTTTTTTTTGTCTTTTTGTCTTTTTTTCGTGACCGGCAACGGATCGCAACCCTCAGTGTCGCGCCCATACCGGACCGGGACCGGCATCGGGATCGCAACCCTCAGCGTTGCCCCCGCTCCTTGCTCAGCCAGTGAGTGGGAACCGGTCTGCATGTGGGATCCGAACCCTCGGCGGGAGCGCCACCGCACTTCCCAAGCAGCACACTGTAGCAGTGCACCACCGGGCCGGCCCCGAAACAAGCCACTTCTAAGCTGGTTCCTAAATATTAGACGAGTTTCTGCATGGTGGTAGTAATAGTAGCAACCCATTTAGGGTTTGCTGTGTGCCGGGTACATACTGAGCACTTTACCTGCATGGACTCCTCTCATCCCTCTGAGCTCACTAGAGGCTGTATTGTCCTGTCTCTCAGTTACTGTAACTAAGACTCTAAGACATCAAGTAAATGATATGATACTGGCTAATGCTCAGTTAAGCTCTATAAGGAGTGTCCAAAACAACTATTTGAGAAAAAGTAAGTTTTTATGTTGTAATAGGATAAGGAAGAAAGTCGATTACTAAGTAATAGCATTTTCTCCTTAGAATGGAAATGTATTCATGCATTTAAATATTTTGAGCATTCCTTACAATTTTGAGCACTCAGTTTTGGTAATACTATGATGACCATGACATGTTTCTGCCATGGGGAACTGGGGGTGGAGGGTAGGGGGCTGGGGGCTCTCTGCCCATCTAGAGGCAGAATGAAGGTATATACTTACCTAACTTCAGTGCAAGGCATGATGGGACATGTGTCATTTCATGTTTACAAACCAAGGATTATAAAAATGCCTAATGATAAGGGAACACATCTATCTGGGGAAATTAGAAAAAGCATCCTCGGGGAGGTGGTACTTGGAAGATGGGTCAGCTCTGCAAGGAAGGGGTAGAGAGAGAGGGCAGGGGCCCTGGGCTGGGGAAGCATAAGGTAGGGGCAGAGCATGGCGTTGGATGCCCCTGGGTTCCACTGGGGATGAAGGAAACATGAGCCGGAAAAGGAAGGTGGAACTGAATTGGTGGGGAGTGGGGGGAAGCTTATCTTGACTGCCGAGCTGGGGTTTAGACCTCATTCAGAAATGCTGGAGAACTGCAGAAGGTGGGCAGCCTGTTGGTAGGAGGGGCTGTTTTCCCTGCCCAACCATTCATGGTCAACAAAGCAGACCAAAAGCTGACTGTGTAAAGACATGTGAGAAAATAAGACTCATTGGGTGTCTGGGCAACAAACTCAGATGCCTACAGAGGCCAGGCAAGTCGCATGATTTAGTAGGAGACAATCTAGAGCTTGTGTGTGCCTTTCAAAGGAGCAGCCCCTACTCAACTCCAGCAGGTCGTAGCTGTAGGAGAACAAGGGTCCTGTGTGTTTAACCTTCTCATTTTTCTAGAAAACCTGAGAATCCAGATTTCTGTGTAAAATCTCTAGATAAGTAAATGTTGGAACTAACTCACTTTTTCAAATGTACAGACCAAACAAGACATCTGCAAACTAGCAGTTTGTAACTCAAGAGTTACAAAATGATAAAACAATTTTAGATAATCCAGAAAATTTCCATTTGGATGGAATCGCGTGTGATGGCACAAAAACTAAATTGCTCAAGGACATAACTTTAAAAAAAAACAAAAATTTGATGCAATGCCAATTTTTGGTCATAATATCATTTGATCATAAAGATTTAAATCCTGGTATATAACTGACAATAGTGATAATAATAAGGTACCTTTACTGAATGCTTACCATGTGACAGACGCTGTGCAAAGGTCTTTACAGATGTTCTCTCCTTTAATCCTCATAGAAACCCTACAAAGTTGGCTTTATTATCCCAATTTTAAAGATGAGAACATTGGGAAGTCAAAAAATTTTACCAAAGCCCACCAGAAACTTA
This sequence comes from Galeopterus variegatus, assembly GCF_000696425.1. NCBI lineage: Eukaryota > Metazoa > Chordata > Mammalia > Dermoptera > Cynocephalidae > Galeopterus > Galeopterus variegatus. The sequence continues at coordinate 80,024 of NW_007728663.1, read as the reverse complement.
GAACAATACACATTCTCTTTCAATCTCTCTCTGTCTCTCTGTCTCTCTGTCTGTGATGAGAACATTGGGAAGTCAAAAAATTTTACCAAAGCCCACCAGAAACTTAGAACAATACATATTCTCTTTCAATCTCTCTCTGTCTCTCTGTCTCTCTGTCTGTCACACACACACACACACACACACACACACACACCATGTTTGAGTCATACCTTGGACTCGGCTCTTTTTGGTTTCCTAATCCATGCAAAAAGTGATTTTTGCTCTGCAGTGTGCTTCATTATAGGACACTGGACAAAAATGTCACTGCAGGAGAAATCTATCAGTAGCAATTACTAGTAACATTGGTGATCAACTGATAGTAATACACAGGACTAAACCCCTAAGAAGACACGTTTCTCTGACTATGTAACTGTCAAGCAGCTCTTATTAAAAGTTTGCCATGGGTTATGTCAGTGTTCCCCAAACTTGCCTGTTCTTCAGACACAAAAGGCGTTTGTTAAATTATAGACTCCAGCCCACCACCCCTCTTCCATCCCATCTCCCCATAAATTCCTGAATCTCAGTCTCTAAGTAAAGAGCCTGCGGACCGGCCAGTTAGCTCAGTTGGTTAGAGCACAGTGTTATAACACCAGGGCCAAGGGTTTGGACTTCTGTACCAGCCAGCAACCAAAAAAATAAAAATAAAATAAAGAACCTGGGACTCTGTATTTTAACACGGCCCAACACACGTGACTCTTCAATCAGACAAGTATAGAAAACACTGGGTAATATCATTATGTTCCCGCAGTTTAGGCTAACAATAGGCTAACATTATTCTAATATAAGAATAGGAGATGTTTATTTAACAATAGTTGGCATCTCCTATGCTCCCTAAGGCAAGACTGAATGCTGTACTTCCAAATGGAGCTAGTGGGGCAGTGAGGGATGGGTGTTGTGGGGGGTGTTGCTGGGAAGTACGTAAGTGAAATTTAACCCCGGAGATTTCATCCTTTCTTAATTAGGTAGAGAACTGCCCAATCCTGTGGAAATTGCCCACCAGCTACAGAATTCTTTGAAATTTAAATGATGATTTCAAACCTTCAAAATGTGAAGAGATGTGTAAATCTATCACCCTAACAATTTACCCCACAGCCCCTACCACAAAACCTTAACCATTTACCACATAACTCCCTTTCTATAACCTTATTTACACAAAAAATGAGCAGAGCAGCTTGACAGTTACATGTCCCTTGCATGTGCCCAGTCTGACTGCACTTCCTGTGACTTCAAGTTCATTCCCTCTCAGCCTCTCCTCCCCTCACTCTCAGTGTGAGTCACCCAGGGCAGCATCACTTCTCCCAATCTGTCAGATCGTGCTTGTCGGGAGAGGGAACGGATAGCACAGGTTTTAAATTATGCTGCTGGCGAGCAGGGCTGAAAAAGCCAGAGAAACATTTGCTGTGCCTTCCATTCAAGCTTCGCAACTTGACTAGGAAAGCCTGTCCTGGAAGCTGAGGATCAAATCCTTGTCACAGAAGGATTAAGTTAGTAGGAAAAGAAGCAAGACCAGTAAGGACAGTTGATTAAATCCAGTCTGAGGAGGGCTTAAAGGATCATCTAAAGCAATCTCACGCAGCTGGGATTTCTATTAGTCAGCAGTAATGGGCAATTGGATTACAAGGGGAAATGGTAGGAGGCAAGTGCTGGTGAGCTGCAAACTTTAAGTTTCTCACCTATTATTGCTTTTTATTTAAAATATTGTTTTACTACTTAATATATTGCTCTCCTATATGTCATTGTCTCAAATGTTTGATCTCTTAAATATATAAAGACCAGAAAAGGTGAAATTCTAAGTAGGTTGCATATGCATGCAAAAATTCAGTTATAGCTCTTACCTTAGGTAGAGCAGATGTGTTTCTAAACCACAATATTGACCTGTATAATCTTTTCCCTACTGTGACTGTAATTTCAAAATCAGAGTTATTTCCCCATAGTTCCTGGGTGGGGGTGGGGAGAAACTACACACACCCCCAAATGCTTCCTTCCAGCAGATTTCTGCCTCCATCCCATCTGCCATACCCTCCCCCTTCCCACTGCCCACTTTTCTTCCAAGCAAAGTTAATAAAGTGATAGACAACCCCCAAATGCTTCCTTCCAGCAGATTTCTGCCTCCATCCCATCTGCCATACCCTCCCCCTGCCCACTGCCCACTTTTCTTCCAAGCAAAGTTAATAAAGTGATGGACAGAAATGATTTCTGCACAATCACTAAAAGGCTTGAGTTAATATTACAAAATATACATAGGGAAGGACTTACCTAAACACTGGCAAAGGCACGGGACTGCAAGGAGGTGGCACTTCACAGGGCCCACGAAGAGCCTCACAACAATGTGAGGCCACCAGGTGTGAATGCCCTTCTCTCGTGTGTCACTGCTCCTCTCGGTCTCTTCTCATGTCCTTGGGTGACCTCAGCTGTCTATAGCTTTCCCCATTCCCTGTGCCACGGCCGGAGATCCCAGAGCTTCACTCAGGGTAGGCAGCCCTGAGGACACAGACAACAAACAAGACATGGCCCTGCCACTGGACTTTTCATCAGGCAAGAGGGTAAGACATGTAATCTCATCATTTCAATATGTCATGTCATAAGCAGGGACAGAGGCAGGGTCTGCAGACATTTCCACTGGACTGTGCAGAACTGAACTGAGCTCGTTTGGCCCCAAGCCTTTCCTTGCTCCCTTTAGATTTCCTGTGTCAATTCAGGATGCCCCGTCCATCCACACCAGGGAGCCAGCTCCCACACTCCCCACGTTTACCTGGTAGCCGAGTTCTGCAGAAAGTGCCTGCCAAACATTCTCCAACCCGCCTCTTTCTCTCCATTCCTGTCACCTCTTCCCAATTGTCAATTCCTACTATGTGGACCATTACCATAAGATCTTAGTTTTTCTGCTGAGAATTGGGAGTGCTGCCCCCTAAAATCCAGCCCCGACAGTGCAGCCTGGTCACCCCGCGGTTCAAAGCCCAACAGGGTACCTCGTCACTGTCAGAATCGTCTGTCTCCTCAGGGTGGCGTCCAAGTGCTTCCTCCATCTAACTCCACCACCACCCCCAGCCTCCTCTGTGGCCACCCTTGGCCTCCTACATAATGCTTTAAAGCAGCTCCCCCAGTGTCATATCGTTTTTCAGTCTCCCTGCTTTGGAATACATTTATCCTCTTATTTACATAATCACCTGCCACTCATCCTTCAAGACCCTCTTCGCCTATCACCAGCTTCCCATGTGCCCCTCAGCTGGACGACCCTTCTCTTTGGTCCTAAAGCACCCTATTTGTACTTACCACATAATGTTAAAATATCTCTTTACATGTCTGCTAATCAAATGGCCCACCAGTATCTTCAATGGGAAATATCTGATTTATGTCCCTAGCACCGAGTAGATACTAAATTAATGTTTGTTGATGACAGATAAAATACACAAATGAAATCTGTTATTCCTAGAACTAGGCAGAGTATGGATTTCATGTTCCTTGCTCCAACACTTGGAGAGCTTGTTTGTAGTACTCATAAGAACTAAATTAAATAAGAATGTTATGTAACTGGCATACAATAGGGAATAAAATGTTAGTAATATTAAACCCCTCAAGCATATCAGCTCTTTTGATGTTTACTTTGGATTTTGCCCAATTAAATGTCATAGAGGACTTTCACATTTGAGCAATACGGAATAACAACCAGATTTAGTCTCCCACCTGAAACAATTCAAAAACTAGACAAAATATATGAAATGATTTTCATGACATTAGATATCAGGCAACAAAGAACAGTGATCTCTGAGAGGTGGATAACACACAAGGTGAGTCCTGAGTTGCCCCAGCTAACTGCCTTCAGAATGTTTCCAGGTCATGGTACAAGGTGGGGTAACCCAGGCGGTGGCCAGTGGTCTCCCTGAGTTGTAGAGATGGAACTAGGAGTCCAGGGAAGCCAAGGCAGCTAGAGTTCATGGGGCAGAGTAGTAGAGAAGGGAGAGCTACACACAGAGACCAAAGAACACAAGAGGGTCTTCCTGGAGTCTTCAGCTGAGTACTGACTAGTTAGTTAGTCTATGAAACTACCCAAGGCTAGGTAAAACACTACATAGAAGGATTAGAGAAAACAATAGCTCCACAAGACAAGACCTCACACAAGACAAGAAATAGTTCCTGTTCCCACCAAAGTAGAAAACGTCATAATTAATGGGGCATTGGCTAGACTACTCAGAATGCTACAGTGGTGGGGAAAATTAGCCCTAGACTAAACACAGCTCTGATCTCACCTAACAAAGCTTAAAGCAAATCCCCAAAGGATCAAACTATTTCCAAGTAACATAACCTCATTCTAAAACAAAATTCAAGTTTATAGGAATACATAAATATCCAGCACTGAACAAAGTAAAATTTATGATAACAAGCATGTAATAAAAAATTACCAGGCATTCAAAGAAGCAAGAAAATACTGCCCACCGTAAAAAGATAAATCAATCTAAACCAATCTATAAATGATAGACATGATAGAATTTGTTGACAAAGAGATTAAAACAGTCATTAAACTATATTCCATATGTTTAAGGAGCTAAAGACTGAACATGTTAAATGGTGACATGGAAAACATAAAAAAGAACAAAATCAAATTTCTAGAAATGAAAATTGCAATGTCTGAAAAATACACCTGATGGGATTAACAGGAGATTATATATTAGAGACGAAAAAATTAGTGAGCTTGAAGATATAGCAATAGAAACTACCTAAAATAAAATGAAGATCTTTAAAAAGGCTGAAACAAAATGAAAAGAGCATACTGAGCTGTGGAAAAACTCCAAGCAGCTGAATATATACGTAATTGGAGTCTCCCTCAGAGGGTGTGGGGGAGGAACAGAAAAACACTTGAAGAAAAAATGGCTGAAATTTTTCCAGATTTACTAACTCTATACCACAGATTCAGGCTGGCAGGTTAGCTCAGTCGGTTACAGTGTGGCCTTGTAACACCAAGGTCAAGGATTTGGTTCCCTGTACAGAACAGCCACCAAAAAAAAGAAGATAAACCCACATATTCAAGAAGCTCAGTGAACTCTGCAAATGAAAAACACACCAAGGCACATCATAATCAAATTGCTTAAAACCACTGATAAATTTTTTTGAAAAATTTAATTTTGGGGGGGGCCAGCCCGGTGGCGCACTGGAGAGTGCGCCGCTTGGGAGTGTGGCGGTGCTCCCGCCGAGGGTTCGGATCCCATGTGGAGA
>NW_007728663.1:60757-74764 GCF_000696425.1 Galeopterus variegatus | reverse complement strand
GTAGCCAGTGGGGAGGAAGAAGATACATGATGGACAAAGATAAGGATGATGGCAGATTTCTTGTCAGAAACAATGCAAGACAGAAACACTGGAGCAGCAACTTTAAAGTACTGAAAGACAAAAACTGCCAACCTAGATTTCTATACCTAGTAAAAATATCTTTAAACACAATAGCAAAATAAAACTTTTTCAGGCATACAAACTCTAACATAAGTTATCACCAGCACACTCTTCTACAAAAAATGGTAAAGGGGGTCCTTCAGGCAGAAATAAAACGATACCAGCTGGAAACCTTCACAAAGAATGCAGAACACCAGAAATACCTGCATGAGCCAACACATAAGGCTTTATTCTTTATTGTTTAAATATTTTTAAAAAGAAAATTGCTTAAAGAAAAAATAATAGCAATGTAGTGTGCATTTGTAATACATGTAGAAGTAAAATAAATGACAACAATAGCACAAAGATTTGGAAGGGAGAAATCAAATTATATTACATGACATCAAATTATATGTCAACTGATGTAATATCACTTGAAAGCAGACGGTCATAACTTAAAGATGATACTATAAACCCTCAAACAACTACTAAAATAATGCAACACACAGTTATACCTAATAAGCCAGCAGGAAAAAAATAAAATCATTTAAGAAAATACTAATTTTATCCAAAAGAAGGCAGAAAAAGAAGAAAAACAAAACAAAGTGCAAATAGTACAAGTGAAAAATAGCAGGAGGACAGAATTAAACCAAACCATATAAATAGTCACATTAAATGTAAATGGCTTATCACCTCAATTAAGAGACAAAAATCATCAGACTGGCCAAAAATAGAACACCCAAATATATGAGGCCTACAAGAAACCCACTTTTGATAAAAAATAGGTTTAAAGAAAGAGCATGGAAATAGATATCCCATACTAACACTAATCAAAAGAAAGTTGCTGCTATAATTAATACCAGGCAAAGTAGGCTTCTGAGCAAAGAATATTACCAGAGATATACATCTCACAATATAAAGGTGTCAAGAGGACATACTCCTACCCCCCCCGCTTTTTTGCACATAATAACAGAGTATTAGAGTACAGAAATTTAAAACTGTTAGAACTGCAAAAAGATAAAGACAAATCTCAACTACTGTCAGAGATTTCAACATTGCTTTAATCGTAAGTTGATAGAAAAAGTAAAAAGAAAATGAGTAAAAAAGATATAGATGACTTCAACAACCCTACTGACATAAAACAAATCTCAGTGGATTTAAAAGGAAAGGTACCCAAAGGATGTTCTCTAATCACAAAGGAATTAAGTTAGAAATCAATAACAGAAAGAACTTTGGAAGATCCCCCAATACCTGAAAACTAAATAATATACTTTTAAATAACTCATGGGCCAAAGAAAAAATCAAAAGAGCAATTAGAAAGTATTTGAACTAAATGAAAATGCAAATACAACATATTAAAACGTGTGAGATTCTGCTAAAGAAGTACTTGGGGGAAATTCATAGCACTAAACTTCTATATGAGAAAAGAAGAAAGTTTTCTAATCAACAACCCTTGCTTCCACCTTAAGAAACTAGAAAAAGAAGAGCAAACAAAATCCAACGTATACAGAAGAACAGAAATAATAAAGATCAGAAAAGAAATCAAGAAAATAGAAAAAGGGCTGGCTGGTTAGAACACAGACTTGTAGCACCAAGGTCAAGGGTGCAGATTCTTGTACTGGCCAGCTCAAAAAAATAAAATACAAAAAAAAAAAAATAGAAAAAAGAAAAAATAATAGAGAAAAACAATGAAATCAAAAGCTGGTTCATTGAGAAAATCAATAACATTGATAAACCTCTAGCCAGACTGATTAACGGAGAAAAGCAGGAGGACACAAACAGTCAATATCAAAAATGGGCAAATTGGGCTGGCCTGTGGCTCACTCAGGAGAGTGTGGTGCTGATAACACCAAGGCCCCGGGTTCGGATCCCATATAGGGATGGCCGGTTCGCTCACTGGCTGAGCGTGGTGCTGACAACACCAAATCAAGGGTTAAGATCCCCTTACCGGTCATCTTTAAAAAAAAAAAAAAAAAAAAAAAGGGCAAATTAATGAAGGAGTCCAGATCCTAATCCAGAACTGGTCAGCTATGGAGCCCATACCAACATGGACTCCTGGAATTCAGAGAGGCACACCAGGTGGACAATCAGGTTGGGCTTGACTTACATAAGGTTTTCCTATGTCTGGAAAAGTGACTCTGATACGTTAAATAGCCTTCCAAATTACACATTTGCAACCCAGACACTTCCCGATGACACTTATTTGCTAAGAAGTTTATATTCTGTTACTCTCTAGATGAATTTGTAATACATTTTTAAAAACACAAAACACTGGGCCGGCCCGAGGGAATTATATTCTGTTACTCTCTAGATGAATTTGTAATACATTTTTAAAAACACAAAACACTGGGCCGGCCCGAGGGAACACTGGATAAGTGCGCTGCTTGGGAAGCGCGGCGGCGCTCCCGCCCGAGGGTTCGGATCCCACATACAGACCGGTTCCCGCTCACTGGCTGAGCGAGGGGCGGGAGCAACACCGAGGGTTGCAATCCCGTTGCCGGTCCCCGGTCCCGGTCCCCGGTCCGGTACGGGGGCAACACTGAGGGTTGCGATCCATTGCCAGACACGGAAAAAGACAAAAAGACAAAAAAAAAAAAACACAAAACACTACTTTTCATTTGGTAATCTATTTAACTTTTCAACATTAAAATAATTTTTAAAATTCTTAAATTCTATACTTCTTTCAAACAAAAAGCATATTCCAGCAAAACAAAAGTAATTACAGCTTGTATTTCAAAGATGCTTGAATCCTGGTTCTATTCACGTTTTAGGTAGAGCTGCCTCCTCTTCTTAATCAGCATTGGGAAGTAACTACAGGGTTAATCAGAGTGATGGGACAGGGGTGGAGAAAAGAAACTTAAACAGGCCGATCTCTCTCTCTACCGCTCCAGTCTGAACACAGCTGATAAATGAGTTCATCTACCAAGCACAAAATAGCCTTTGTTTTATTCTGGCTTCCCACTGCTAGGAAAAGGAAAGAGGTAATATGGTTTGCCTCAACTTGCCTACTTACCACTGATGCTTTTCATTTTTAGGTTTACTATACAGTAGAACTATTTCCTGAAATTTACCTTTATTTCAGTGTTAACCATTTTCCTCCCAACTTTCATTTGAAAATATTCAAACCTACAAAAATTTAGATATAGCAGCACAAGTAACACCATTTACCCTTCACTGAGATTCCTCCAATTGTTAACATTTTGCCACAGATGCTCTCTCTCCTTGTCTGTGTATTATTTTTGCTGAGCTATTTGAAACTAATGTACAACCCTCATAACAATCCACCCTGAAATATGTCAGCATGGAATCTCTTAAAAACAAGAACATGCTCCTGTGAAACTCTCAAGAAATTTCACATTGATGTGATCATCTGACATACACACACTCACACAGAGTCAATACTCAGATTCCCCCAATTGTCCCAGTCATATTTTAGACCTGCTTTGTTTACTAGTTTTGGACCCCGTCAACAATCACACATTGCATTCAGTTGTCATATTCTTGGGCACTTTTTAACCCACACTAAACGTGGGTCTGATTTACCACTCCCACCAATTACTAAACCTCAGATAAATGAAAGCTTCATTCTGCAATTAACCCAGAAGTGGTTAACTCTTGAAGTAAAGCCCTAAGTATCAGAAGCACTCTTCCAAAAGGCGGAAGCAGCTATTTCATTAAATCGTCCTTTTAAATAAATGATGCATCTCATTTAGAAACGGTGCCAGGCAGGAAGTCAGGGAAACACCACTGTCTTCCCAGCCCTCATGTGCAACTTTTCCCTCACAGATAGTGCTGGTATTTGCCGGGTGGCTGGTGGGTGACACGGGAACATCACTGCTTGCACCTGTCATTATCTGGGTTGTCAAGGACACAGAGTGTTTGCAACAGAGCCTGACATCTGACATCCTCAAAATCTCAGGCACTGAAAGCTGGGCGTGGTTAAAGAGCTGGGCAGCCCTTCTCCCTCCGTCCCACAGAAGGAGTCACCTCGCTGGTATCTCTGCCATGCTCTTCCAGCTTTTCTTCAATGCTTTGATCACGGGGAGTCTGGAAACCAGAATGTCTGGGTTCTGGTCTTAGCTCAGCTGCTTGTGAGCTGTGTGATGTTGGGAAGTCACTGAAACACTCTTTCCTTAGATGTACAGTTTCTTTAGCTAAAGAGAGCACATTGTCGTCTGCCTCAACCCTACCCAAAGGCTGTTGTGGGGAACAAAGAAGAAAGAATATGGAAAGGCACAGCCCTGCACATGCGTGAGCCGTCACTGCCATCACCGGGAGCCCACACTGTCAGGTGCATGTGCCTTTGCTACCTTGATCCTTCTCCTTGGTCCACTGTCCTCCATCATCAGAAGAAAGGCATTGAATCAGTTCTTAGTACTTTCCTCACCAGGTTAAACAGCCCATTTTCTTCAACTAAAACGCCTTTGATCTGGACACTATCCTTAGCTTAGTGCTTGCCCAAGAAGCTGACCTAACCTTGAGTTTGATCAAGCCAGGTACCCCCTACCCCTGGAAAAATTGATCATTTATAACCACATAAGGAGTTTGCCATTATGCGCAGCGAATTTCACAGAATTGGTGTTTGTCCTCCATCCCTGCCTCTTACGTGCTTTGGGAATCTCACATCTGTCCTTCATGAGGCAATTCACTCCTTGTTCAAGTCTTGAGTCATCAAGAATTCTGTGAGCATGGTCCAGTCATCTGCACCGAGCCACCGACGGGAAGTTCTCCTCCAGGATGACGCCAGTCTGCCAATCAGTAGCACAGGTGTTCCCAACAACTGTGAACTCACAGTACTGTGCTATCACTCAGCACAGTTCATTCATCATTCATTCATTCATTCATTCATTCATTCGGAGTTACTGAGCACCCACTGTGTGCCAGCACCAGCCCCTCAAAGACAAAGCAGATGAAGTCAGTGCCCTTGTAGCTTTTCCACAGCCAGATCATCCTGACTGTGATGTCCACACCATTCTCCTTATTTACGCATTAGTAAGTCCATCAAGGAGAAAATAATTCCTGGGGGGCCTACAGCATTTGCTTTCTTTGATAAACTATAAACATTCAGTCCAGAATTTGCTGAGAAATTTGGTTGTCAATTTAGACAACCCCCCCATCTGAGAATAGTTCCCAACCCCCCTGCCCAATTTCCTGTGAGCTGACCACACACACCATCTCCACGTTTCCCCCGACCCCACACATTGTAGATGAAGCCGCTGTTCATCCGGGACCCTCTTCCCCAGTGATCAGCCTAGAGGGAATACCTGTGCCAACCAGGTAGAGCCCTACACCTGTGAATATATAATCAGGTCCAAGAGACTCTGGTCTCAGTGTGGCTGGGCTCCTGAAAAGAGGAACTATGAACCTCGGCTCTGTGAGCTCCCAAGTTCACAGGCAGGAGAAAATTCAGAGGCAGGTGTACAGTGGACTCAGCAGGGCAGCGATTATCTCCTGGTTCTGGTTCACTCCTGAGGGCTGGTGGATCCCTGCGCTCACTTCTGCGAGACAGTTGTGGACCCTTACGATAACCTCCACTGTATTTAAGCTGTTAAAGTTGGTTTATGTTATTTGCAATTTAAAAATCCCACCTAAGACATAATACAGAAAAGGTGTCATTAATAGTCTATTTTTAGAGCCTGTTTGTCCCCTTTTAGACAGTTGCAATACTTATTGATTTTCCATTTTTACCCCCTCCTCATTTTCTCCAGGAAATCTCACTAGTTAACACATCTGCAAGTCTCTGCCTTATCCGGGAATGTATTTCCTCCAACCAACCTCATGTAAAGCTGCCAGGTGCAGCCCACACTCTGCACCTATCCTGAAGTCCAGCTCCTTCAGTACCGTGTTTGTTTTGCTTCCAACATGAAGGGCGCTCTCTGAGAGCGGGAAGGCAGAAATAAAACAGCAGCGAAGTGGACCTGCCTTGTCTCGGCCACAAGAAACATAACCCTCTCAGCATCCTTGCAGAGCACAGTGGCATGAGGAACACCAGCACTGGTTCAGACCCCGGCCCCTGCTTACTAGCTGTGTGGCCTTGGGAAAGACAAGTAACCTTTCTGTGCCTCAGAGTCCTCATCTAAAAACTAGGGATCATCAGCACATACCTCATAGGGCTCTTGTAAGGATTGGAGTAAATGGATTAACACAGGTAGACAACAGGGTCTGGCTCCATAAATGCTCACGATTATTTTTTCTTTTCCTACTCAGAATAAAGCTAAAAGAGACCTCTTGTGTGTGTGTGTGTGTGTGTGTGTGTGTGTGTGTGTTCAAATTCACATAAGCTTCAATGTTAGTATTCTTGTCTTTTTACACGTTTCTTATTTTTTCTTGGGCTCTTCCTGCTTTCTTACAAATAGGAAAATAAATCCAAGGCCAAAGACTAACTTAAAGGGCCTAGCCCACTGATAAGAAAGATTCACTCCTGGAATGTCCCAGCACTCTCTGCAGATGGGTGCTTGACCCTGCAAGGTCTTTGGAGACAGCTCTTCTCTTCCAGAGGTCACCCCCACCCACTCGGTCCCCTGTGGCTGCAGTGCCCCTGCAGCGAGGCCACCCTGTGCCACAGGAGCCAGGCCAGGAGGCAACATCACTCCCCAGAAGCCAGGAAAACTACCTCAGTGGGGCTTTCAACTTGGAAGTTCTTTACAGTGAAATAGCAAAGTCTTTCATTATATCCAAAGGAAACAGCACTGGTAGACACAGAGTTGAGAAAGCTCACACGGGCAGCGCTGAGTTCTCTTTCCTGTTGTTTTCTCAACCCCTCATTAATTTTCTTCTACTCAAATAAAAGAAGTGAAATAAAACTTACCAGAACTGACTCAGAGAAGCTGGGGGTACTAACGAAAGCAACGTTTACAAAACAACGCTCAGTTTTTGCTTGCTGCAGCACCGTCCATCACCACCTGACAAGCAGCGATTGACTAAGACAGAGAAGGACGTGGGGAGAGGCTCATTCATTGACCAAGACACACACAGATGTGCTGCCTTGAGGGAGGTGCTCCCACCAAGGGGAGGTGGCAGGAAACGTACCCACAGGAGAGTTGATAGATGCCCTAACAGGGGTATGTCTGGATTGCTCTGCAAACACAGAGGAGGGAATGACTTATTCAACCTAGGGAAACCCGAGAAGACTTCACAGAGCAGGAGCAGGGGCGGAATCTTATGGGAAGACAAGAAAAGGGGAGTGGGCACCAAGGGGGGTCTAGGTGGAGACAAGAGCATGTGCAATGCACAGAGGCTGCAAAGCGCAGACAGTTGAGTGAGCACAATGCTGAGTTTACTAAGAATAGCAAGTTCAAGTCCCTGTGGGGCAGGAGCAGGGGCAGAGAAGAAGGTGGGAGCAGTTCAGAAGGGAGCTCTTTTGAATGTGGCTTTCCAGGCTCCACCTACTGACTCAGAATCCCTGCGGTGGGGCCCAAAAGTTTATGTCCAGGTGACCCTGAGGCCCGGGGGACCCAGTAGGGGAACCAGGCATAGGCAACAAGGAATCACTGACATTTTTTGTCTTTTCTGCAGCAAGCCGGTAACAGGGATCCGAACCCTTGACCTTGGTGTTACAAGGCACTGCTAACCAGCTGAGCTAACCTGCTGGCCCGGAATCACTGACATTTTTTAAGCAGAAGAGTGATGTGATCAGACTTGTTTTTAAAAAGCACTATTTCTGTGGCAGAATGGAGAAGGAAGGGGAGCAGACAGAGACTGAAGAAGAGAGAAATTGGGAGATTATTCCAACTGTCTCAGGGAGCGATGATAAATGAAAGCAACTAGGAGGGGAGCAGACAGAGACTGAAGAAGAGAGAAATTGGGAGATTATTCCAACTGTCTCAGGGAGAGATGATTAATGAAAGCAACTGGGAAGGAGGAGAGGGGTGAGTTCATGAGATGCTCCGAGGTAGGAACAACAGAACTTGATGAGCAATTAGACGTGGGTGGTGAAGGAGAGAAAAGAGTCGAGAAAGATTCCAGTTTCTACCTCAGGCTCCCAGATCGTTGGGAGCCCTTAAGAGAAAGAGGGTGTGGAGGCCCAGAAGCAGCTGGCATGTGTGGGGCAGGTACGAGAACTCTCAGCTGAGTTCAGTTTGAGGATGCGGAATGGGAAGGATGTGGACGACCAGACGTCCAGAGAGGAGGCAGTGAGAAGTGGGCACTCATGCAGGAGCCCAGTCCAAACATATCCAGGAGGTGTATCCATTTCAAGGGCATCGCCAGCCCTAGAGAAAGCAACTGTGGAGTGCTGGGATCTGTAGCCAGGCTGCAGCAAGCTGAGAAGTCAATCAGAGGCCTGCAAGTCAAGACGGCAATTGGAGACTATTCTTTTAAGAACTTGTGAAGGAAAAGAGAGAGAGGACAGTAGCCAAAGGAAATGGCCAAGTGGAATATGTGGATCTTTCTTTTTTTTTTTTAATTTTCACTTTATTAAAATGGCGTGCCTTAACACAAGTCATTGGATATAGTTATTATTTTCTACATTCTATAGACCTAGGGTTATTAGAAATATTTTCTACTCCAGCAATTCCTAATCATGTATTTGCAAAGGGTACAGTCTCAGAAAGTTAGGGTGATTAATTTTTTTCAGTTCATACTTCCGAGAATCACCATATCTATTTATATCACCTCATATTCTTGCAGTCAAAAAAACACATGAGTTACCAGGGTTACAAGTGAGCTTACATGATGTCTATAAGAAGGGAGGTAAGTGCTGAGAATGAGGTTTAAAATCCATGCTCCTCAGGTAACCCTGGCATCACAGATGCATTGCTATGAGTAGAATGCGATCCATTTAATCCTCACAACAGTTCAATAAAAATATAAATAATAGCAAACATTTACGTATTGCTTACTCTATTCCAGGTAATATTCCAAATGCTTCAATATATGAACCTATCTAATACTCAAAACGATCTCACAAAAAAGATTATTATTATCCCATTTGACAGATGAGCAAACTGTAGCCCAGAGGGCCTAAGTAACCCACTCAAGGCCACATAGCTAATAAATGGGGATGAATTTTTTTAATGATGATGTTATATTTAAAAATTAAGAAAAACACCAAATGTAAAAGAAATTGAAAACACAAAAGGGCCCAAACCAGAAACAACCCAATGTTCTCCAAGAGAGTCAATAAACAAATTGTGGTTTATTTAAACAACAAAATACTACTCAGCAATAAAAAAGAACAAACTACTGATATATGCAATGACATGAAAGTATCTCAAAAAAGTTATGCTGAATGAAAAATTGAGCAGACAAGGAGTATACATGGTATGGTCCAGTCATATGAAGATTCAGAAGTGGCAGAACTAATTTCCAGTGATGGAAGTCAGAACAGTGGTTACCTCTAGGGCCTGGGGATAAGAGGGGAGAGGGCTCGTGAAAGGGACTTAAGGGACTTTCTGGGGTAATGAAAATTTTTATACGAGGGTGGTAGTCCCAGATGGAGTCATATATAAATCAGTTTTAGAAAACAGGAAAGGGCCAGAGATAACTGATGGAGCAAGGCCGAGGGGTTCTGCTAACACATACACAGATGCAGGCTTAGCTCCGGACCAGGCTAAGCCCCGGGAAGGAGGGAGAGCCAGCTCAGGGGCCAGCTGAGGGCTCATGTGTCATTTCAGCAGGAGGAGCGAGGGTATGGGAGAATTCTGTCCCAAGGGCAGAGATTCTTGGGGCCATGTATGTAGAGCTGGGAGAGATCACCCACCCCTACCCTTTACAGTTAAAGACACAGTGTTAGTGACTTATTCATGGCACTGATTAGGCACAGAGCTACCATTAGCACATAGTTCCTTTGTCTCAATAGGGTAAGTAGATGGGGGTAGTGTCAGCTCCTCCTCAAATGCATGGCCCTGCCTCAACTCCAACCATTGACTTCGAGCACTGCCAATGAGGGCTCTGACCCTTGCTTCCTCAGAGCAAATGAATGACTTCCAGTTGTTTATGTCATTTAATAAACATTCATTAATCACCTACTCTTCTCCAGGTGCTGTTAGGTGCTGAATACCCAAAAAGGAAAAGCCATCATCCCCGTTCTCAGATAACTCAAGGTTGGCCAGGGGAGTTCCACGTGAACAGATGACATACTATAGTGTGAACGCTGGGATGGGAGAGGGGGTCAGGTTTACTGGTGGCACGAGCAGAGTCCGGGCAATTCTGCTAAGGTGGGGGGTTGAGACGTCTTCACAGAGAAGATGTTTACACCAAATACCCAAAAAGGAAAAGCCATCATCCCCGTTCTCAGATAACTCAAGGTTGGCCAGGGGAGATCCACGTGAACAGATGACATACTATAGTGTGAATGCTGGGATGGGAGAGGGGGTCAAGTTTACTGGTGGCACGAGCAGAGTCCGGGCAATTCTGCTAAGGTGGGGGGTTGAGACGTCTTCACAGAGAAGATGTTTACACCACTAAGAGGATGGGGCAGGCAGATGTTAGGGAACTGAGGAGAAGGGTTTAAGGACAAAATAACTGCACTGAAAACACAGGCAAACACATATTCAAAAACAAGAAACTGCCCTCCCCCGCATCCCCATCCAAGACCCCAAGTCCCAAAGGCACACATGTGGCTCCCTTCTCAAGGCGCACCAGCCAAATGGAACTTTACATCAATCAACACCAAAAATATCCAAGAAGCGACTGCCTTCCAGACACCCTGAAAAGAAATATGACGGAAGCTCAACATGTGGTTATTCTACAGATAGAATTTCCACAGAATCAGGACTGAGATTGGTGAGTGGAAACATGATGGGTTAAGCACATTTAACTAACACGGTGATCTTAAAACAGGCACCTAACCCTGATCCACAGGCAGTAGTCGTGGGCATCAAATGCTGGCCTTAGCAACCAGTACCTCCAGAATCCAAGAAACACATGCTCTCGCTGAACCCAGCTCCAGCTCTGCCAGTGACCAATAGCCAAACGAAGGCAGCACTAATGAAAAATTAATGAAAATGGTTACTTCCATAAGAAAAATGATTTGTTTCGGAAGCCCAGGGTGGGATAGGGGGAGTGGGGGGCCCCCCAGGGCCTCAGCCAGGCTCTCCAACACCCACATCTAGCCCAGCGAGGACCACCAGGCCACTGCAGGAGCACTCTAGGCTAGACTCCCCCCTCCCCCCTCCCTCCTATCCCTCCCTCCTTCCTCCTATCCCTCCCTCCTTCCTCCTATCCCTCCCTCCTTCCTCCTATCCCTCCCCCTTCCCTGACCTCTCTCCCACCCTACCCTCCCCCTCCCCCAATTGCTCTGCAATATCTTAGAATGTAAAAAAAAGATAATAAATAAATTAAAATAAAATAAGAAAAACTAAACAAAAATGATGTTTTCTCCCACCTTTGTATTGATTTTTAGCCAGCCCCGTAACTGGAAGTGTATAGTGTCATCTGACGGTAAAGGCAGGTGGAGGGGAGCAGAGCGTGTGATCTCTCTCACATTTTCTCCAACAGCCCGAAACCTGACCCTCCCAGGCCGTGAGTCCTGAGCCATTGGAAGGTTACAGATAATAATGACACCCTAATGTCCCTATGTCCACCATGGATCCCACTTTGGGGATCACCTTTTCGTATAGCATTCAATTAAAACAAATACAGCCTCGCCTCAACCTACATAATACAGGAAGTCCCACCTCTCCCAGTGTTTAGGAATTCCTTGGGGGATATTTACCTTTATTCCTCATAGTCACCTACCATGACTCACTCAATTCTGGCCTCAACTCTCCCTTCCTTCTTGTCTCACCTGCTGTGGCTACCACCCATCTACCCGCGTTGGCCGTAGGCTCGGGTCTAGCCCATCTCCTTGCCTCTCCAAAGACACTAGCCTAAAGCAGTGCTGGGTTAGGCTAGTTGAAGTTAGCTAAAGCAGATGCTGCAGGCTGGTGGACAGGAACTTCAGGTGCCTTGCTCATCACTGAATCCCAAGTGCCAACCCCCACCCGGATCATCATAGGAGCTCAGAAATAATAATAGACCTAGATTAATAATAGTCAGATTCATAGAGACAGAAAGCACTATCAGCTGGTTAGAGCACAGCCTTGGAATACCAAGGTCATGGGTTCACATCCCCATACAGGCCACCGCTGGGGGGAGTTGTTGTTTAATGGGCACAGAGTTTCTACTTAGGAAGATAAAACATTCTGGAGATGGACGGTGGTGATGGTTTCACAACAATGCGAATGTACTTAATACCACTGAAGTGTCTACTTGCAAATGGTTAAAATAGTCAATTTTGTGTTATGTATATTTTACGACAATAAAAAAAAATTGAAGGAAGCAATGACAGAAGAAAAGAACTGCAGCTCAGAATAAAAAATAACCTAAAACATCTGTCCTCAGGGTTCCTAAATTTCCCAGCTTGTGGAGTGGCTGGCTAGTGCAGAGTTCTCCAAAGTGCATGCCCCAAACCTAGTCACCACACAATCCAACTGGGGAGAGGAAAAAGATTCAAACTTCTATTTACATATTTTAATATTTGCTGTTTGGGGGTAGATTTAAACTTACATAATATGGAATAGTGTAGAAGCACATGTATGTAATTTATAAATAAATAGACTTACATTGGAGGAACATTACAAAAAACTTTGCCCTCCTGGATTGCATAATCAACAAACTTTGAAGATCCCTATAATGATTATTTTTTAGCGTCTCGCTCACTCCCCCAGGCTGTGAGCTCCACAGGGGCAGGGTCTTTGTGTGTTTTGTTCATACACATATCCCACACCCCCAGAACACTGCCTGGCATACAACCGGTTCTCACTGATGGCTGCTGGATGAACGAGCTGTGGCCGCTGTTCCTGGTGCTCTCCCCAAAGCAGGTGCTCTTAGCCCATAACTGCTGTCATGCTGCCAGGGGCTTCTGGCTTCCCTGCGACATCTCCTTCTCTTCCTCAATTTGCCATGCTATCCTACGATTTTTTAAATCTATAAAATGAGGACCTTGAACAGGGTGCGTTCAGAGTTCCTAACTTTCTTTTTTTTTCAAAAGATGACCGGTAAGGGGATCTTAACCCTTGACTTGGTGTTGTCAGCACCACGCTCACCCAGTGAGCAAACCGGCCATCCCTGTGTGGGATCCGAACCCGTGGCCTTGGCGTTATCAGAACCACACTCACCCAAGTGAGCCACGTGCTGGCCCCCTAACTTTCTATAATTGTGAGTTTCCTGCCCAAATGCCAAGTGCCAGGTGGAAGTCATTCTAAGCCACAGTGCGAATCTGTGTCAGGGATGGAGGCACCACATCCCTGCTGCCACAGCTTCAGAGTGACTTTGGGGACTTGGCCTGCCTGACCTTCTTCTCAGTCACGGACAAACTGCCAACATCTCCCCTAGGACATCAAAAGCCACATACCCCATCTAATTTCACCAGTCAAGGCCCTTCTTGAAGTAGGTGTCATTGAAAGGCAGCCCTTTTAGAAGTAGAACAAATCTACATCCAGTTTCCATTGGGTCTTGTTCCTACAGTAACCCGATCTGGTGGGACATCTGTTTGTGAGAACTGGGCCCAGTGTTGGCTTTGTAGCCAGACAGTCCTAGAGCCCTGGATGTATGTAAGTCCCTTGTCCCTCCACACATTCCCTGGATAACTTGGAGCAAGTTGCTTAACCTTCCTGAGTCTCACGTTCCTCTCCTAATAGTCCAAGAAAATAACACTTTTTTGCATGTGGGACTCTTGGGAGAATAAAAAGACAAGTATATAGTGAGACCTCAATAAAATATAACCATGATCACTATTATCATATTTGGTTTCCTCATAGGGGAAATGAGAGACTAAATCAGTAGTCCTAACAGGAATTCTAGAATGTTCAAGGGCTTCCAGAACTATTAGAAGATGGGGATCCAGGTAGTTCATCCTCCAAGACGCCCCTTTTTCCCAGCTCTGCTTTTCTCAGATTTATGGATTTTTATTTCTTTTGAAAAAAA
>NW_007728663.1:57374-60015 GCF_000696425.1 Galeopterus variegatus | reverse complement strand
AGCGCCGCCGCGCTCCCAAGCGGCGCACTGTAGCAGTGCGCCACCGGGCCGGCCCTAGATAATCAGATAACTCTTAATCCAACAAATCTAATTAAAAGATAGTGAGGAATCTGAGCTCGAATCAGTGGGGCAAGTGATGTCGCCTGGCAGCGAAAGTGTGACGGCTCTGCCCCAGGATTCCAGCCCTCAGACTTCCCAGGTTTCCGTCACTGGGCTCTGGCAGGAAGAGTTCCCTGTGAAAGTCACCTCCAGGACCAGTGGCTCCGCTCCTAGACAGGGGGTGGTTAAACACCCACCTCCTCAGTGAGATATCTCATGCTGCCATCTCTGCCTACAACCAGCGCTCATCCCCAACCTCTCCTTTCAAGAGAGGGAAGAGAGGAGAGTTAGTTACTAGGAAATACTTTTTTTTTTTTTTGGTGGCTGGCCGGTACAGGCAACTGAACCCTTGACCTTGGTGTTACAAGAGGAAATACTTCTGAGTACACTTAGGACTACTGTCTCTCACATTTTTCATTCCCAGGTCAGCCCTGGGCATGGATTTAAAATGACGCCATCCTGGAGGTGGTCTTCAAATGCTGTAGGTGGTGATTAATGCTCACACTGTCCTGTGAGGTCACAGCAGCCTTCTGGACTATTCTTCACTGGCTGCTGCTGATCTGAGCTCAAGGCATGGTGGAAATAGCCTGTCCAGCAGTGTGGAGCAGACCCAGCTTTTTCACCTTGGGCAAATAACTTACATTCTCTAAGCCTTGGTTTCCACATCTGAAACATGAAGGTCAATGGCGTCAACCTTGCCCACCTCACAGGACCTTTGTGAAAATCTCCTGAGACACTGGTTGCCAGAACCATATAGAACCACACACAAGAGAGGCCCCATGGTTTCCAGAGACCATCTGAGACTGCCCCTCACAGAAAAGGTCCGGCTTGGCAGGGAAGGGGCCATTCTCTGGACATAGCCATGGGCCCCCAGGCACGAGGTCACTTGAAGAAGGCGAGGCCGTGGGAGCTGCCAGTTACCACATGATCCATCCTCACATCTGATCCCAGCAGTTCACGTTCATGGCTTGCCTAATGCCGGGCAGGTTAGGATGAAAGTGTCCTGTCTGAGATTCCATCCAGATACTACCGGTTCTTCCATGATTAAACAGATAGTGGATCTCACTCCCACAGCGTCTGCAAGGCAGAGGTGGCCTTTGGCTCAGTGGGGCCCGAGGCAGGACTGCGTGGGGCCCCGCCTCCCGCTGCCACTCCCATCAGCCCCGCAGAAGGTGGGCGTGAAGGATCTGCAGGTGCAGCCACTTCAGCTGGGGACATCTGGGGTGTGGAAAGCCAGAGAAGGCCCATAGAAGAGGACTAATGACATGCGCCAGGGGATATGTGTGGCTGAACTGGCTTGGTAAGAAAGTGATTTAGGAAAACAAAACCAGGTGAACGCAAGTCCCGTACAAAGCATATTTGGAGGCTTACTCTGTTGTCCTGGACTAGGATTCAGGAAGCCTGGCTCTCCTCCCTACTCTGGGTGGCCTTGGGCAAGTGTGTCACCTCCTCAGGTTTCTATAAATCTGTAAATTGAAGGGGTTGGACCAGATCTTGGGTCTCAGGTGGGTGCATCTAACCCCAGCTTACTCAATGGTGAAACATCTCGGAATGCCAATCTTACTTGAAGACTGGGAGAAACAATTTTTCATTTTTTAAACAACTTTATGAGATATAATTCGCATCCCATACAATCCACCCATGTAAAGTGCATAGTTAGTGGTTTTTAGCATATTTGCAGAGTTGTGCTACCATCACCACAATCAGTTTTAGATAATTCCCCTGCCCTGCCCCCGGCCATCGTCGCCTCCGTTCCCAGCCCTCCAGCCCCTGCAACCCTGTCTCTACTTTCTGCCTCCACAGAGTCACTTATTCTGGATATTTCATACAAATGCAATCATATAATATGGGCCTTGGGGGGATAATTTTTACATTAAAACAAACATCTATGTTATGAAAAACATGCAAAAAATTACATTAATTTTTAAATCACAAGAGATATTTCAAGGAAATTTCCCCTGTGTCTGGCAGCTTCATGCCAAGTCTAAGTCTCCGCCAGGGACAGTAATTCACTCTCCTGTGCCCCTAGGGCCACTTTGTGAAAATTTTGGGTAGCACTGGACTTAATGATCTTTTATCCCCACGCTAGCTCCAACCTTTAAAAGACCCCAAGGCCCAGCGTGGTAAACCTGTGGAGCGATTGTCCAGGAGAAACTGTTAGTGACCTTCTGTCACCACTTTCCTCCTTTGTCCCCTCATCTTTTCATTGCATCTCATCTCCACCCAGAGGTCTGCCTTTAGGATGACTGAAAAAATAATAACAGTGCACTCGTGCTTCAGATTTCTATATAAAAGAATAAGAGGTTGGGGCTGCCCCCCGTACCCGCTCACGCATACCCTTCTCCCAGCCTCGCCGGAGCAGCTCCTTGATCTGCCGTGTTCGCTGTGGCCTCTCCAGTGCCCAGTCCTGGAGGAGGAGGGCACAGTCCAGTGCTAGCTCCATAAATGGCTGCAGAGAGAAAGAAATGAAAGAAGGACAAAGGAAGAAAAGGAGGGAAGGAGGAAGGGATGAAGGAAGGAAGGAAGGAAGGGAGGAAAGGAG
>NW_007728663.1:55687-56995 GCF_000696425.1 Galeopterus variegatus | reverse complement strand
GGAAGAAAAGGAGGGAAGGAGGAAGGGATGAAGGAAGGAAGGAAGGAAGGGAGGAAAGGAGGAGGAGGGAGACTAGAAATTACATATGCTGTCAGTCTTCTGTCTTCCCATCACCATACCATGCTGAAATGCAACCACCTAAGGAGCTTTGAACGTGCACACATCAATAACTTTGCTTTTCAGAAATCATTACTGCCCAAAATCAGGACAACAAAACCAACTGTTCACTAAGGAATTGGAAAATGGAGAGGTGTGAGCGGGTTAGGAGGGTTATTAAACACGAAGTATAGCACTTCTCACTTATAATGTGCTTTTGCATATATTATTTCATTTGACCTTTCAAGAAGCCTGGTGAGAAAGCCAAGGCCAGGGTTATGTAGGCTGTTTTTAATGAAGAAACAACACTTCAGTAGAATGCAGTGGTTTAGCACACGCAAGTTCTAGAATCGCTCAGCCTGGAGTAACTCCTGGCTCTGCCCCTTGCTAGCTGTGTGATCTTGGCAACATTGCTTGACCTTGGTTATATGAAGCGACACAGGCACCAGCCTTGGGGGAGGCTGCAGCCCCCTGGGAGAAGGGTCATCCTGCTTAGACCACTGCACAGCAGGGGGTGCCATGCTTGTGCTCCAGGGGAGGGGTCCTGCCCCCTGTTGCTCTCCCTTTTTATTGGGCATAAAAGGAGTCCTGAGGGTGAGGGACAAACATGCAGGGTGCTGGGGGTCTGAGCCTGGATGGGGCCTGTTCAGGGAGGTGCTGGGATCGCCGGCTGTCCTGGACCTGCGGACAGTGGGGAAGTCAGGACTGCACCAGCCCCTCCCACCCACAGCAGGGGAGCGCCTGGCCCAGAGCATGTCTCTCCACAACCTGTCTAAATCTCAGTTTCCTTATCTGTAAAATGGGTGCACGATTACTTCCCTCAGAGGGTGTGGTGAGGGGTAAACTGCTAGGGTGTGTGTAGAGTCTTTTGCCCTGACCTAGCATAGAGACAAAGCTTGGAAAGGGCCTGTCCTAGCCACAGCTGGAAGTGCCGGGGCTGGCACCTTAATCCTTTGCCTAGGTGCTCATCCGAGGCCCCTGCAGGGACCCAGTGCTGCTTCCACATGTCCACTGCACTGTCAGTTCCATGCACTTGACCTCAGAGCAGTTCCACAAGTTACCCCATGGGGCATCTGTCCCCAGGCACGTGTTGCCCTAGGAAGCAGCGCAGCTAACGAATTTACCCACGAGGCAGGGAGAACCTTTTCTGTTCAACACACACTTCTCACTACTCCACGAATACAGGGGTTAAAAGGAATTTTCCTGAAAAAA
>NW_007728663.1:52208-53985 GCF_000696425.1 Galeopterus variegatus | reverse complement strand
GAAAGTCTGCAAGTGCTGAAATAATAAATAAGAAACGGGCTCCTTTCAACAAAAACTGAAGCTCTACTATAAGAATAACACCAAGAGAAATGAAAAAAGCTAGCTTTAAAAGAAAGTGTATTAAATCTGTTGGTAGCCTTGGCACTCACACACGCACATACACACAAAAAAGAGGTAAGAGCCTGGTGCTTGATAATGGCATTTAGCTAAGAAAACAAGCTTGGTTTGAAAAAGATATTCTGAGCGGATAGAAAGAGCTTCCTTCTTATCTGGACAGAGAACAAGCCCCTCTGTGGTGTTTCCTTTAGTAACTCAGACACAGCTGACTCCTGTCATGGGCCAGGTACCAGGCCAGACACTGGGGTGTGGATGGCTGGACCACACTGCCTGCCTGGAGGGGCTCTGGGCAGTAGGGACAGACATGGAGAGTGTCTGGATTTCATTCAGCAGGGAATGGGGAACCAGCGGGACAGGACCAGCTACATAATTCACAGAGCCCACAGCAAAGCACAGAGTCCCTTGTTCAAACGGTGTTCAGAATTTCAAGACATCAACTTAAGAGCATTAAACCAAGAGCAGGGTCCTGATAGCAGGCCCGTCACTGCACAGGCTGCATGCTTGGGAAGCTGGCCGTGGGTGCAGTTAGCGGGTTGAAGTGTAGCAGAACATGCAGAGTGGGAGCCTGGGCTTCGGAGGTACACAGGCCTGGGATCCTACCCAGTTTCATGCAGAGTATGACTCAGCCTTGCTAAGCCTCGATTTTTTCATCTGTAAAATGGGCATAACACTCCATTGCCCAAGTCACAGCAGTGTCAGGAGTGGGAAGTGAGAAGATGGACATGAAGCATTTTTTAAAACTCATATTCAGCACACAGGGANTCAACACACACTTCTCACTACTCCACGAATACAGGGGTTAAAAGGAATTTTCCTGAAAAAATAAACGCACAAATAAAGCTTGCACAATAGGCATCCACTCCAGCAAAGATTCCAGAGAGCTGCTGGGGCCCCTGGATACAGGAGGGCATTTGTCCCTTGAAATGGGAGCGAGCAGCATGTGGCCTGCTCCACGCCTCACCACAAGGGCCGGGGCAGCTGGGGGGCTCCGTGCTGACCACCTAGCACCTGTCCCTGTGAAGAAGCTCCTCCTCGGTGGGACGGGCAGTCACAGCAGCCCTCCATTCCCAAAGCCATCACCATAATGCAGCGTCCACGCAGGCCTGCCATCGGGGGTGGGGAGGCCACAGAGCTCTTTTCCCACCCACTCTTGCCAAACCCTCAGCACCGTCTGCCTTAGCTTCTTGCTGCTGATAGAACCAGAGGCAGAGGTTGTGAGGTGCCCAATCACACAGGTAACGTTGGGCACACGTGGTCACTTTTCGGGGCCCAAGGCATCTTTGCCTTCATGGGGCCCTTCCTTCATAAAAAAATATTGAAAATATATTTTGTGATTGCATTGGCATGAAGCCAGATATAATCCAGACTGGGAATATGTTATATATTAAATATATGAATTATATTCATTTATTCTTCCGATTTTAAAAGAAACGAAAATGAAAACATTTTCATGGGCCCTAGGCCCTATGCTTGCTGTTGCTGAGACCGGGACAATTAAAGAGCCTGGGGACACTCACAGCCCAAAGCCCATCCTTTTTAGACTGAGTCAGTCGCCACCCTAGGGTGTTCAGTTGGCCGATTTAAAGAAACCCTCCATGCGAAAGTCTGCAAGTGCTGAAATAATAAATAAGAAACGGGCTCCTTTCAACAAAAACTGAAG
>NW_007728663.1:46518-51348 GCF_000696425.1 Galeopterus variegatus | reverse complement strand
TTTGAAAAAGATATTCTGAGCGGATAGAAAGAGCTTCCTTCTTATCTGGACAGAGAACAAGCCCCTCTGTGGTGTTTCCTTTAGTAACTCAGACACAGCTGACTCCTGTCATGGGCCAGGTACCAGGCCAGACACTGGGGTGTGGATGGCTGGACCACACTGCCTGCCTGGAGGGGCTCTGGGCAGTAGGGACAGACATGGAGAGTGTCTGGATTTCATTCAGCAGGGAATGGGGAACCAGCGGGACAGGACCAGCTACATAATTCACAGAGCCCACAGCAAAGCACAGAGTCCCTTGTTCAAACGGTGTTCAGAATTTCAAGACATCAACTTAAGAGCATTAAACCAAGAGCAGGGTCCTGATAGCAGGCCCGTCACTGCACAGGCTGCATGCTTGGGAAGCTGGCCGTGGGTGCAGTTAGCGGGTTGAAGTGTAGCAGAACATGCAGAGTGGGAGCCTGGGCTTCGGAGGTACACAGGCCTGGGATCCTACCCAGTTTCATGCAGAGTATGACTCAGCCTTGCTAAGCCTCGATTTGTTCATCTGTAAAATGGGCATAACACTCCATTGCCCAAGTCACAGCAGTGTCAGGAGTGGGAAGTGAGAAGATGGACATGAAGCATTTTTTAAAACTCATATTCAGCACACAGGGACTCTAATAAGTGTTAGCTAACGCATGATTTTTGCCCAGTTTTCTAAAACAAGTATAGTATTCTCAAATAGGAAGATTCAGAGAAGTCAAGCAGTGAGAAAAGGTCTGGGAGGGAGACCGATTTTTCATAAAATTGTTGTCCTCATTTCTCCCCAAACCCCCTGTTAGATGCCCTGGGCCACCAGTTGTCTCCCATGAACCCACTGCCGTGAGTTGTATCCTTGTCCTTTGGCCTCTAGTAATGGCCCTGGATGGGACCCTCGGTGACTCTCCTCAGTGTGCCGGCCACCCCTGCTGCCCCCTGACCTCTGCACTCCAGCAAATGCCTTTAGTGGCCATAGCAATGGGAGCTGCTCTCCAGAATATCACGTCAAGTTTGACATCCCCAAACCATACTGTACATGGTTAAACTGGCAACAGCATGTCCATTGCTAGGTAAAAGTGGACTGCCCCCGCTATCACAGACAGGAATGAATGGGGAAGAAAATAATTTAATGGGTTTTTAGATCTGAACAAATGAGCCCTCTGGGATCCCGAGCAGGCTGAAAGGCGAGATGCTTTGGAGACATGAGTTTTCTTACAGAGCACAACGTGGGCCCCAAGAACGACCACCCTGGGTCCAAACAGCTGGCTCCACTTGCTACAAAAACAACCTTTATTTCAACTGCTGATGTTCACTGTGACTCCCCAGGAGGGCGAACGACATGCAGCATTCCCCAAACAAAATTCACCACAAAATTCTTTTTTTGGGGAGTTCTGAATGAGCCATTGAGAATGAGTTGTACCATGAGCCATTGATCTCAGGGCGTGAGTGAAGGCAGAAGACACACTCCCGGCCACAAGGGGAATGCAGGCAAGTGGGTCGAGGCAACACTGCCATGTGACAAAGCCACTGCATGACCCCAAGTAGCAAAGCGAAGGTGTCATGGATGGAGACGCATCTCCCTTCCTTTTTCTCAACCTTCGTTGAGAAAGTCTTTGCTAGCGGGTGTCCTCATCGCCTACAGCATCAGTCAGAGAGGCTTCGGAGTGAGGCTTCAGCCCCTCACATGGCACCGATGCCCGACCCCAGCCCACATGCAGGACAGAGGCAGAAGTGGGGATCCCAAGTTTTTATTTGGTACTTCCTGCAACTGTACTTTTCATTATTAAATGGGATTTTTCAAAGCAGTCATTCTCATTGTTTCAAAGGATACGATTTATGGTTTGAAAGTAATGGTTGCCAACCTCATAAAATGAGCTTTAATATCACCAGAGACATTCTCACAATTGGCCACATCCCCAAGACTCCCATGAAGAGCAAAATGCCCTGGGCAGAAAAGGATTAAATCCACCCAACTTCATAAAAATAAGCAACGAAGCTCCACATCCTTTCTGGTTTTGCAGTGACAGTCGTGCTGGGCAGTGGTCCTCTGGCACGGCCTTCTCTCGCCTCTCTGTCTTCTCCTCCTGGCCCCCCACACCACCTTGTCTTCCACCTCTGGCCTCAGCCCCTGACCTTGACCTGGAGCTGCTCCAGCCCCTTCATGATCAGTGTCTTCTCTTGGTTTGTGAAGAACTGGGTGGCTCTAGAATTTTTCCTGGACATTAGGAATATGAACTCAATAAATAATATAGACTAAATGCTGTATTCACCTTGCCTTGTGAGATGTATGAAGAATCCTGCTCTGCTTTATAGACTGTAACCTTGGGAAAATTACATAGTTGCTCTGAAATGGCTTACTCATCTGTTAAAAATAAAAATATACATAGAAAAGTAACCGTATTATATCATCTCACTTAATACTCACTAAAATCTTATGAGATATATAATATTGCCCTCACAGAAACTGAGGAAACTGACCCACCCAGCCAGTAAGTACTGGAGTTGGGATTCAAATCTGGTTTGTCTAATTCTAAAATTCGTAGTCCTCCATCATATCCTGGGGAGAATTTTTGGAATATTAGGCAATGCTGTGCAAGGTGACTGGGAGAGGAAAGAGCCTGAGAGGAAAGGCACACGAGGGTGCCTGGAGGACTGATCCAGGGGGAAAGTCCTAAACCAAAGTAACAGCAACCGAATGGAAAGAGGCATTGGGAGGGCTGAACCAACCTGACAGCGGGTGAGGGAGAGGGGACTAAGAAATCGGGAGGGACCAAACAAGACTGAGATTTTTGAGCCTAAATGCCCCAGGAGGTGATGGAAGAGATAAACACAAAAATTTAGGAAAGAGAGCCATCTTGAGCATAGGGACACCAAACGATAATGTCTGGGAAGAATTTAGGGACACAAGATTTTAACTTCAGAAGAGATTAGGACAGAGAAATAAGATATGAGAAGCAGCCACATTCATTGCAGCTTAAGTCACAGGGATGGTGGGACCCCTCAGTACTGAGAGGAGAGCTGCAAACTGACAACAGGCTTGGGTGGAAGGAGACCCAGGCACTGCAGGGTCACATGGGCAGAGACCACCTTCCCAGCAGGGGATGCTCAGAGTATCACATATAAGACACTAAGGAGAGAACATGGTGATAATGAGAAGGAAACTTTTTGTCTTTAGGAGTGTAGTCTGAATCGAGTGGTGAGCAGGGAGGTCAGGTTGCAGATGGCTGAAGACTCAGGGTAAAGAAAGAAGACAGAAGTCATAGACCATATGTTTAAGATATTTAGAAGGGGAAAGATAAAAAAGGAAACAGCAGGATCAAGCGAAGATATTCTTCTCTCCCTTCAAGTTCCAAAATACTTGAACATGCCGACCATAGAAGGAAGGGTTCTTGTGAAGACGAAGACTGAGTAAGGAAAAGAGATTATTGTAGAAACTGATTTCTAGGGAAGGCAAGAGGGACACATTTGCTAATTGTACAGCATTTATAATGTATCACGATATGCAAAGTACTGTGTTCAGCACAGAAAGAAATAATAAGCATAAAACAGAAAACAGTGCCTTCTCAAAGGAGCTCACAATGTAGTAGAAGTTGTAGGAGACAGTTATGCAAATAGTAATACTGCACGGCAGTGTAAGGTCCTGTGTTAATGTTCATGTTAACAATAAAGTGATCTTGGAGTTCAGCGAGAAAAGGTGGGATAAAGGGGGAAAGGCATCACAGAAGAGAAAGTACTATACTCGGCCTTGAAAGATTAGCAAGAATATAATTGGCAAAAGATGCAGAAGGAGAGTATGGGAAAGAAGGAATTCCAGTTGCAAAGGTGGAATTCACAGGAAGGATAGGAGATTTGGTCTTGGAAAGGAGGAACAAGTGTCCAAACGGGACTTACAGGAAGAATAAGTAGGAAGGACAATAGGATGAGGAGGTATTATAAAGGAGAGAGGATGGGGAATGAAAGAACTCATTACTGATGGTCTCACTGCACTTTGCAATGTAGAAAAGCAGAGAATCCTCTGAAAGCAGAGAATCCTCTGAAAGCAGAGGTCAGGAAAAGGCTGGAAAGAGTAGTGAACATTCAGGTAAATCTGAAAGAGATGGAGATGGGGATTGCAAAGCAGCCAGGTGGGTTCTATTGATGTTAAAAACTCCCAAAACTTCATCTAGCACAAATTAGCACTCTGGGAATAGGAACTGGAGTAGTAACTGTTGGGAGGTCTTTAATGTCTGAAAGTATGATGGCGAAGACACCTTGGCTTATTCTTTAATGGAAAAAAAATTAACAATGTGATACACAAAAAGCATTGATAAGTTTGGCAAGAAAAATAGCAAGTAACTGATAACTAAGTAAAAGTGAGAGTGAAAACCAGAGATAAGCATAACACCAAAGCTGCCTAACTCTTTGATCACATTTGCTGGAACAGTATACTTGAATTTTGATTTTTACAGCCTTGCTGGGTGAAGGAACTGGGCACAATCAAGATGGGGAATCTAATAAAGAGCCCCCTGCATAAAGCTAGAACCCCAGTGGGTTCTATCTTCCATGTAAGAATGAACTGGGAAATAAACTCACCCACTCCCTCCCCCATGGGAGTATAAGGAATTTTCCTCCTTGAATCTTGAACTGAGGAGAAAGGAAAAATCTCAAGTTGAATATTTAGTTTGAAGATGTTGATGACTGCTGGTGTGTTGATGCACAGAAGAGGCAAATAAAAATATTCCCCAAAGAAACTCATTCAACCAAGACTCAAATAATACCCACAGTATGAACTCAAAGTCAAGAATCACAAAAAACACAAGGAAACAAAACATG
>NW_007728663.1:32098-46272 GCF_000696425.1 Galeopterus variegatus | reverse complement strand
TAATACCCACAGTATGAACTCAAAGTCAAGAATCACAAAAAACACAAGGAAACAAAACATGAGTGAGTACAAGTAGAGAAAAAAGCAGGCAGAACAATCGAATCCACAAAGATTTTAGATATTCAAATTATCAGGCACAGAATACGAAATAAATGTTGAATGTATTTAAAAGATAAAATAAGTTGGATCCCTGTACAGGCCAGGAGCCAAAAAAAAAGACTAAAATAAAACAAAAGATAAAATAAGGAACTTAAAACACAAGTAAAGAGCAAGAGACTATAAATGACCATATTTTTAAAAGAACCAGATAAAACTCAGTAGTTGAGTTTAACAGCAGATTGGACACAGCTGAAGGAAGAATTAGTGAATTAGAAGATAGTTCTGAAGAAATTAGGTAAAAGGTATCACAGAGAGTTAAAGAAACAGAAAATATGGACAAAAGTTTAAAAGACATGAAAGGGAATATGAGAAAGTTTAATATATCTCAATTGGCATTCCAGAATGGGAGGGATAAAAGAATAAGGAATATCATATTTTAAGAGTTAAAAAGTCCCCTGTGAAGAGCTCAGGCTAGAAAATGGTGTGGCCGTGGAGTTGACGCTGCTGGAGAAATCTCTGGAGCTGAGTAAGGAGAATAAATACAGTGCTCAGGGCGACAGACAGATTCCAGTTGTTCAAACAAACAATTGTCCAAGCCTAACAGGATTGACTACAATAGCAGCTCATCTAGTCAAGCAAGCCAACAAAGAATATTTGCTGGGGAGCACTGCAGAAGAAAAAGCAATCATTTTGCAATAGTTAGAGTACAGGGTCACTCAAGTAGACAAACACTCCCATAAAGATGATATCCGCATTCTGTTGAAGGATCTTAATTCATATTTTGAAGATAAAGTCTACCTTACAGGATATAAATTTACCTTACCAGATATCCTATTGTACTATGACTTCATCAATTTATAGTTGACCTGACAGTTCAAGAAAAGGAGAAATATCTTAATGTGTCTCCCTGGTTTTGTCACATTCAGCATTATCCAGGCATCAGGCAACATCTGTCTAGTGCTGTCTTCATCCAGAACAGACTATATACTAATTCCTACTAGAAATATTCAATGCCATATGGAAGAGTGATTAAAAATGTTGTAAATGGTAAGCATATTCTGGATCACAGGACTAACATAAATTGATATGTAGTTATTCTTTATTTGATGAAGTTGATACAATTGTTAAACTGTAAAACTGTGTCTGATTGTTTTAGTTCTTTAGTTGAAGTTGTGCAGTTTTTCCCTAAAAATTGAACTGCTATCAAAACGAGTTGAGATCAAGTTATAAATTACTTTGTTTTTATACATGAAATTTATTTTAATAAAAGTTGCAAGTCAGTGGCTTAATCTTAAAAAAAAATAGTCCTTTCAATGGTTGACGTATTTGGCTTTTTATTAATTTCTCTTTCACATTTTAAAATTCATTTTTCCCTTATGGATATTGATGGTAGTTTGTTTATTAAGAACTATAATAAACTGTGCCACAGTTTATTATAGAAAGGGATATAGAAAGGGAACACAGATGGATTTGTTTTCAAATATTTACATGAGCTAGTAAACATGGTTGACCAAAAAAAAAAAAGAGAGAGAGAGAGACAAGAAATGTCAGAACTGATAGAAGATATCAATTCATGGATTCAGGAAGCCTAAAACATCACAACAAGAATAAATAAAAATTAAAATCATACCAGCCAGCCAAAAAAAATTAAAATCATCCTCATAATTCACACCCAGATACTTCACAATGAAACTATTTTAACACCAAAAGGGGGGGGGGGGTTCTTAAAGCAACAGAAGGGAAAAGACAGATTACCTAAAGGAACAATAATTAGATTAGACTGACAGCTGACTTCTCAACAGTAACCCAGGAAGACAGGAGAAAGTGGAATGATGTCTTTAACATATTCAGAAAATAACTATCCACCTAATATTGTATACCCACTGAAAAAATATTTCCAGAATGAGAACAAAATAGACATTTTTAGATAAATAAAAATTGGGTGAGCATCTCCCAAAAAACTCTCACAAAGGAAATTCTAAAGGTTATATACTTCAAGCTGAAGAAAAGTGATTGCATGTGGAAGATCTGAGGTGCAAGATGAAGTGATGAGCAAAAAAAGTGGTAAATATGTAGGCAAACCTAAACAAATGCTGATAGTACAAGATAATAATGTTTTATAGCGTTAAAAATTAGAACCAACATACAAGACACCAATAGCATATAATCTGAGATTCAGGGAGGGATTTTTTGATAGGAGTTAAAGTGTTTCAAAGACCATGCACTGTTCATAGAGTAAAAATATTGATTAACTTCAGATGTTGATAAGTTAGTATTTCCACAATAATAAGAAAAAATAAAAATAAAGTGTATAGTTTCCAAGCTAATAAGGGGAAAACGCGACAAGAAAAATAATACTTACTCTAAAAGAAGAAACAAATAGGTGGACTTTATTGGATCCAACTCAAACAAAACAACAAATCTGTGTGTGAAACAACTGGAAAATTTTTCACACTAAGTAGGTATTGAATGAATGATACTAAAGAATTACTATTTTTTAAAGATGCAATCATGGTTATGTGGTTTTGTTTTAATATTTAAGGACCTTTAAATATTATAGATACATACTGAGGAATTTATGAATGAAATTATATGATGGTTTGGTTTTGCTTAAAAACAATCCAGTATTAGGTTGAGGGGATGGTATTGACGACAGAAAAAATGAAGTGTGTTGATCATTGTTGAAGCTCAGAGATTATTCTTTCACTTTTGTGTGTGTTTAAATTTTCTATAATAAAAAGTTAAAATAAAAAATAAATATTTAAAAAATTAAGGAAGACAAGAAAAGAAAGAAATAGAGAAAGTAATACAGATAGAAAGCTGTTAATAAAATGGTATATACTGTACATGTAAATGCAAATATATCAGTAATTAAAATCAATATAAATTTTTAAGTTTTAGCTTAAAATCCATCTGTACACTATTTACAGAAAACACACATTTAAAACATGAGAAAATAGGGGCCGGCCCGGTGGTGCACTGGATAGTGCGCCGCTTGGGAAGCGCGGTGGTGCTCCTGCCCGAGGGTTCGGATCCCNTAAAAAAAAGTCTAAACAGATTTTAAAGTACTGATATCATACAGAGAGCATTCTCTCACTACAATGCAGTTAAATGAGAAATCAATAACAAAAAGATAATTTCCTAATGATTGGAAATATTAAAATACTTACAAATAACCAATGGCTAAAGAAGATAAAGATACAATTTATAAGAGAATTAATGAGCTAAGCACACAACTTAAGAAAACAGGAAAAAAAAATAGACTAAACCCAAAGAAAGGTGAAAGAGAAGAAATTAGTAAAATAGAAGACAAAATATTGATAGAATCAACTCAAGGGCCGGCCCGTGGCTCACTCGGGAGAGTGTGGTGCTGATAACACCAAGGCCCTGGGTTCCAAAATATTGATAGAATCAACTCAAGGGCCGGCCCGTGGCTCACTCGGGAGAGTGCGGTGCTGATAACACCAAGGCCCTGGGTTCAGATCCTATATAGGGATGGCCGGTTGGCTCACTGGTTGAACGTGGTGCTGACAACACCAAGTCAAGGGTTAGGATCCCCTTACCGGTCATCTTTAAAAAAAAAAAAAAAGAGAGAATCAATTCAGCCAAAAGTTGTTTCTTGCACAAAACTAATAAAATTGGTAAATATTTGGCAAGATCAATCAAGAAAAAGCAAAGACACAAATAATATCAGAAATGAAAAATGAGACATAATTACAGATGCTGTGGGCATTACAAAGATTTAAGAGTGTATTAAAAATAACTTTGTGCCAATAAATTTGAAAATATAGATGAAATGAACAAATTCCTAAGTTTAATTTTCCATAACTGACTCAAGAAAAAATAGAAAACTTACAGTTTTATAACCATTAGTAGTAGTCTAATAACCATTAAATAGATTGAATCAACAGTTTAAAATCTTTCTACAAAGGAAACACCAGACTCAGATGATTTTATCAGCAAGTTCTATCAACATTCAAGAAATGAAACTAGTCTTAAATGATTTCAGAATAGAGAAAAGTAGGTAAAACTTGCCACCTTGTCTTAATGAAGCTAACATCACTTTGGTAGCAAACCAGATAAAGGACAGTTGCTGAAAAGGAAGCTGCAATCTCACTTATGAAATATAGATGTAAAAACCATAAACTACTTGGCAACTATGGCAGATGAAGGATGACCACACAGTTTTTGCTACACCTCTCACTGAGGTGTAGTCTAATTCCTTCCCCCTTGAATCTGGATAGGCTCTACTGTGATTAAACAATACTATGTGGTAGAACTGGCACTGAATGACTTCTGAGGCTAGTGACAAGCTTGTAACTTCTGTTTAGGCTTGAGACAGAATAAGCCTAGGCCTGTGAACCAAACTGACTCCATATCCCCTGCAGAGGACACTTTGTTACTTTTCCACTTCTCAAGAGGAAAGCAGCCACTGGGATTTTTTTGCTCCCATGTCTCTGCTGCTGGTAAGTCTTTCCTGGAGCCCCCAGCCTAAATTCTGACAAGACAAAGCTTTATTCTCTTTTACTATACCTTTTCCTTCCCCTTTTCTTCCTCTTTAAAGTGACTGCCGGAAATCTACAGCTTAAACTCCTCCCAGCCTGGGAGAAGCATGCTTCTTGTGACTGTCAGCGGCTTGCCCTGACCGGTAACTGGCAGAGATGGGAAGGCCGATCCTACACTGTGCAGATCTTGCTTGAGCAGGTTCCCCCTGACAGGGGATTCACGAGAGTGATGGGGATTCATTCCCATGGCCCACAATGACCGGAAGTCTGGAAGCCACTAAAATTCTCTTTACCTTTCTCTGATTTTCTGAGCCCTCTCCTGCTGTTTGGTTGGATTGCATCCGCTACCATGTAGGTGCACCCTGGAGGGCGCCCAGCTATGCTTTGTTTCTCTGATTTAAATCTAGTCCGTACTTTTTTCTTTGTGCCAAGAACAGTGGAGAGAACTGTTTCTATAGGATAAAGTGGACCCCACTGTTCCTCTTTTCTCTTTGTTTGCTTGATTAGACATTTAGTTGAGTAACAGTTATCTGAATAAACCTTCCAATCCTTGCACCCACTTTTGGACTTTCAAGTCATATGTTTAGCATGAGAGGGCAAGCCATGCCTGGTCTGCCGGTAACAGGCTCTTAGAACACTCTCTCGGAGGCTTGAGCTGCCATGCAAGACTACCTGACAATGTCAGCTGGAGAGACAATATGAAGACACTGCAGTTGACAATCCCACGGGATTCCAGTTTTGCAGCCATCTCTATCAAGGTGCCAGACATGTGAATAAGATTGTCTCGGACCCACCAGACCAGCCCAACTGCCAGCTTAATACCACCAAGTGACCTCGACAAGTCCATATGCAGAGGCAGTATCTCTAAGCTGAGTCCTGCCCATGTTCATGACATGCAAAATTGTAGATATAACAAAATGGATTTTGTTTTAACTAATTGTAGTTTTGAGGGCTGAATGATGCTGCTCAGAAGCCTGAGGTCTGAGGTTGGCAGAAAGACGCAAGCTGAGAAAACTCTGTACTGTAGTATTCCATCATGTAAAGCCCTAAAATATATAAATTGAATATTCTAGTTACAGATACCAATATACAGAATAAAAATATAAAGAAAAGCAAAAGAATGGTGGACATACAACTCGGAATGATTTTTTTTTTTCCTTTTTGTCTTTTTCCGCGACCGGCAACGGATCGCAACCCTCAGTGTCGCGCCCGTACCAGACCGGGACCGGCAACGGGATCGCAACCCTCGGTGTTGCTCCCGCAACTCGCTCAGCCAGTGAGCGGCCGGTCTGTATGTGGGATCCGAACCCTCGGCAGGAGCACCACCACACTTCCCAAGCGGCGCACCGTAGCAGTGCGCCACTGGGCCGGCCCAAACAACTCGGGATGATTAATAACTTTTCATGGAAAGAGAAGAGAAAGGGAGTGAGGGGGCCACACAGGAGACTCCAAAGGAAGAGCAGTGGTCTTTTATTTTCCGTGCGTGTTGGTCCATGAGTGTTCCCTGAATCCTTATTCTTTTGCTCTATTTAACACTATTAAACACAGTCGGTGAGGATGGCCAGGACTGGCCATAGCATGGTCAGAAGTGCCTCTACAGGACAGGTCTTCCCACTCTGGCAACTTCAGTCAACCCTAAGGAATAAGAAAAGGCTTTTCTTCTCTTTTCTTTGTCAAACAGGTTTTCCAGCTGAGCTAGAATCAGGAACATCTCTGACTCTCATGGATTAAGGACTGTGTATGTGCAATGTGCATGTGGCCAGGGGAGGGTTGGAGAAGGACGGGGGGAAATGAGAAAAGAGAAGAGGGTGATAGTGCTGCTGGTTAGGGCCAAAGAGACCAGGTACGAAATGAGAGAGGTTATGGGAAAGCTCAACACAGCGCCCGAAGAAAATGAGGATTAACGCTTAATGCACCAATTAACACACACTGCTTGATGAAGCCAGTTTGATTCTGGCCAGCAGCCAGGAGAAAAACCCCACTGGGCCTGATTTCACAGTGCCCTTGAGGATGTGCCTGGTAAATGCGCACCTTGGGAGGAAGAATAAAGGGTTCTGTCAGATCCTGCCAACTTATCCTTGCAAGGTTCTAGCATCAATGAACAATGCCTCCATCCTGTTGGACCTGTCTGCCGGGGGACAGGGTGGGATACCTTTGCCTCGCCTAATACCAGGGATTGCACTGCTTTCATTTTTCCTAAAGCAAAACTTGGCACTGGCCTCCAGCGTGGCAGAGAGACAAGCTTGTCCCTCCCAGGCTATTCATTCTCCCCCTCAGCTGGGGCGGGAAGGTAGGTGATGCGTGAAGCCCGTCAGGAAAGGGGCCCACCCAGCCGCGCAGCTTCTCCAAGTGCAGGGTTTGTATCAAAGGGCGCGGGGAGCCACAGCGGCTCCAGCTCGGCTGTCTTCCGAGCTCCAGCTGTTGGGTCTTTTCGTTTTTTATTACAAATAGTTTTTTTGTTTGTTTGTTTGTTTTAAAGTTTTTAATCAGCAAGAATCAGTGAAGCAGGCTTTATGGTGCAATAATTCTGCATGTTTTGTTATAAATATCTCCAGGCAAAGTTAAGGTTATTTCACAGGACTATCAAAGTAACACGCCTGCTTCAGTTGCAACAAGGAATCTGAAGACTAGCAAGCAGGAAGCTTACCGGCTGCATTTTAAGAGGACTTTCTTTTAATAAAATGGGCACTTTTTTTTTTTTTTTTTTTTTTCCTATAAGAGAGATTAACCAGCTGGGCAAATTCAGAGCCCATGAGAAGTAAAGATACAGAGAGGAGCCATGTTATTTGTGGAATTAAAAAAAAAAAAATCACCTATCCATCCACTTCCCAGTACCAGCACTCAGTTGTGGGTTTTGGCGATACTGATGTTTACAGTAAACTTTCAGAGCTCAGAGGCTCCACGTCCAGTAGCAGTAAAAGACGACGCTGTGGTCTGTTGTTTTAATTAAGAGTTAAGACCCTCCCCCGCTTCCTCTGAAAAAACATCAGATGAAAGTTTGAAATTGTTAAAGCCGGGATGAAGAGATACTCCCGTGGTTCTGTTTCATATATTGCATTCGATCTTGTTTATTTAGACCCTGAAGAGGTTTAGCAGAGGACACAGTGAGCTCCCCGAGGGGCAAAGCAGACGCCACTAACCCCCACGATCTGCCCTTTCCTGCCAAACTGGCTGCTCGGCCTCCGAAGACCGATTTCCAAACTGCAGGCTTCCTACCAGTCCTTTTCCATCGCACTTCCCTAAAGCAGCAATTCTTGAAGCGCAGCGTGCGTTGGTGAGGAGGAAGTATCCACAGGGAGTCGGGTCTGGAAAGCAGCGTGTCCGCTCACTGACTCTCCGGTTGCCTGAGCACCGCGCCTGCCCAGCCCCTGTCCGGGGCATGTGCGTACTGAATCATCCCGATGACCCCGCAGGGCAGGCCCCTTCCCGCCCCCGCTGCTCAGTCGCCAATGGCTCCGGAGGCTGCCGCCGACCCTTTCCCACCAGACCCTTTCTGCTCCCCTCCCTCGGCCCCTCTGCCATCCGGGTGGGGGACCTGAGAAACACGTGCGCCCACAAACTGTGATGTGTACCCACCTGGAGGCGACCGGCTGTGGATCCTCAGGCTCTTGGACTATGGACGTAGTAGCTGGGGTCCTCGATGTCAAATCATGGATCTAGATTCTAAGTAGGAAAATATGGCACTGACTGCAGGGCCACAGTGACCTTGCCTCTGCCCTTCACTGGACCCCATCCTTGGAGACCTTTCCGGAGTGCACCCCAGGGCAGCTCCTGCGCCCTGTCCCCACGCTGAGGTGCAGAACGAGTATATCCATCCTCCTGACTTCCAGGCCCACAATTCTGAGCTCGAAGAGATGTGGCCCGACACGTGCTCTGTGAGCTTGGGCAGAGAACAGGCGCGTCGCCAGGGGTGCGGGACACTGGGCGGCTTCCTCCGTGGCCTCCGCCCTGCAGCTCCCCCCACCCCCCCCCACCCCGTGGCATCCCGTGGACGGGTTGTCACTCAGTCCTTCTCTGCCAGCCTGGACAATGACCGCCACAGTGCAGGGGCTGTGCAGGTCTGGCGAGGGTTACTAATCTCCTTTACACCCTAAACGCACACGTGGCTCCAACAGCATCTCCTCAGGACTCTGCCAGGAGCCTGGGGTAGTACCTGGAAGGGACTTCTCTCAAACCCCTTCCTGCGACAGACAGGCTAGCCTTCCAGATGACAAACTAGTTCTCCCAGCAAATGGCTGGGGAACCAGTTGTTGGTTAACAGGCCTTTAGTTGGTGCCAGAGTAGAGAACTTGGGGCTGTAGTTAGAGGTGGAAGGGTCTGGAGGTGGGCGGCTCTATCCATCTTGATTGCCACCCTGAGGCTGGCTCCCAGGACAACAGGATCATGAGAGAGGAAACACCCATCTTCTTTTTTTTTTTTTTCCCCCTTTTTGTCTTTTTTCGTGACCGGCAACGGATCGCAACCCTCAGTGTCGCGCCCGTACCGGACCGGCAACGGATCGCAACCCTCAGTGTCGCGCCCGTACCGGACCGGGACCGGCAACGGGATCGCAACCCTCGGCGTTGCCGCCGCCCCTTGCTCAGCCAGTGAGCGGGAACCGGTCTGTATGTGGGATCCAAACCCTCGGCGGGAGCGCCGCCGCGCTTCCCAAGCGGCGCACTACCCAGTGCGCCACCGGGCCGGCCCGGAAACACCCATCTTCTGTCCTTGGTCTTCGAGCTGGAGAGGGGCCAGCCAGTCGTCCTGCAGGGGGGTAATGGCCGGTGGGAGCAGACAGGGTGCAGCCTGAGGAGATGCACCCGCATGAGAACAGCTCTGACAAGGGCCTGGAAAGCTTGGCGTCGTCTTTTTATTCCAGAACACATTTGGAAATGCTCAGCCAGCATTTATGGTTCAAATGGCCTAAACTTCCATCAGGTGGATTAAAAGGGTTCTGCTCTCAGATTTTCCAACCATCCCCTCAGGGAAGCACCCAGAGGAACATACTGGTGACTCAAAGGGTGGCCTGTGCTGCCACCAACAGTGAGGAGGACAACTGCCAGTCCCTGCCCTTCTGGTTTGGTTCCTGCTGACTTCTAGAATTTCCATTCTAGAGGAGATAAAAAAAAAAAAAAAAAGGATAAAATCCCTAATTAAGACTTGTGTAGGCATTTCCCCCTCAGGTCAGACTACCTGGCAGGCAGTTAAGAGGCTCCCCAGGTGCTCAGGGAGGGGGCCCTGTTGGCGCTGAGCCCTCTGGCCCCCCTCCCTCAGTCACCTCCCCTCTAACCCACCATGGGTGTCCCCCCACCATCCTCAGGTTGCAGAGAAGAGGCACTTGTTGCTTGTTACCAATGATACAAGTTAAGTGGAGCCTCAGTGGACCAACCCTACCTGTGAGGCTATCTGTAGACCCCCCAAAGCTGTGTCCCCCTCAACTTCCCCCCACCAATTCCACCAACGAGGAGGAGAGGATGGGGTGAGTGGAAGAGCTCCAGAAAGAAGCCCCAGGGTCCTACAAGGCCCGGGGCTCAGCAGGGCCTCCCTTCAAATACTGACTCAGGCAGCCAGGCAGTGGCCACCCTCCGGCTGCTCCTTCTGTGGTGGAGCCTGGCAGGCAGGCAGGGCCACTGCCAGATACATTGTCATTAGACCTGGAGGGGGGCAGTGTGTGTGAACAGCAGGCAAAGTGGAGACTATATGGAAAGCCAGAACCACTCATACTTATGTTCAAATAGGCCTTATCTTTCATGAGTGCCTGTGCTATCAACGTGTTATAATTTAAAGGGCTTTGGGGCCAAGGGAGGTGGGGATACATGTTCTGTGCAAAACCACCATAGGGCTCTGACAAGACAGTCTGTGTAACTCCTGTTCTCCTTAGGTTGGCTCACAAAAGCTGTCAGTGCGCACTTTGCATCGGACATGCCCCAGCCTCAGTGAACTAACCATTCTCCAAACAAGACAAGTCATAGTACCTTTGCCTTCTTTCTGAAAAACCTTCTTGCTCAGCTGAAGTACTCCTATTTATTCTTCAAGTCTCAGGGTAAAAGTGCCCCGGTCTCCATCTCTTCCAGAGCAGGCCCTCCTCCTGTATACCCCACGGGCCTTGCACATCCTGCCACAGCACCCAGCAGCACACCCCAGTAGTTATTTAGTGATAGGTGGGTCTCCCCAACTTGTTCCATCCCTGTGTACCCCAAACACTGTGATGGGTACAATGGACTTGTGATCAAATTAAAAACAATGTTACTAACCTTAAGCTATTTGATAAAATCACAGTGTTTGGGGTACAATGGACTTGTGATCAAATTAAAAACAATGTTACTAACCTTAAGCTATTTGATAAACACATTCTTTTTCAAGAAGACAAGGAAACAAAGAAAAGGCAGAAAGTGAAATACGTAGAAGTTAAGGCCAACCACAGCAACGAATCTCCCATAGCCCTTGGTTCATACGCGACCCTCACCACGTGTGTTCTAACGTCCTGCTTACTTGCACGTCCCCTCTACCTACCACACAGGCAGCTCCTAGAGGTGGGGTGTCTGTCTTCTTTATCGTGGAATCCGCTGCATGAGAGGCGTGGAATCCGCTGCATGAGAGGCAAGATCTGGTACACAGTAGGCACCAAATATAGGTCTGTTGGATGCATGGCAAAACCCACGAACACAAGAAATCCACAGAGCAAGAGCAGCAGCACTACACACTGAGGGAAAGTGGGAGAGCGGATTGAAATGTATCCAACTTAAAAACAAAAGACCCGGCGTCCTAGAAAGAAGAGCCAAAGCTCAGATCTGTCACTGGGGGCAGGGGTACAGATTTTACCAGGTGGCCCAAGCAAATATGCAGATACCAGGCTCTCAGGCAGCTCTCAGGCCCAGGCTCATGACTACAGGGGGATGATAGCCATGGACCATTTATGGACATTATTTTCCTCACCTGTAGAATGAGGTGCCTGTATAACAATCTTGAAAATTCCTTGGAGTATTTGTGTGTATAATTCTACCACCCAGAAGCCCTGTAAAATGGATATTTTATGGCTGAATATTGAATGAATAAGGACCATTATAAAACATAAGGAAAACATTTTAAAATATAAGATTGATTTATGAATCAAATGAAAAGTTCAGCAGAGAAAACCCTGATCACATTGGTACAATTTTTCAGAATCATAATATCAATTTAACAAATTCGCGAATAGCTTTTTCATACAGATAGACCTAAAATGCTTCAATTACTGTAATCAGTATCAGTGCTGCTACCACAATTACTTTTATTACGTGGTGTTTGATTTAGATGAAAAAGTTGTATGGGTCAAAGATATTCCCCTGTGAATCAAAATGGAAATTCAAAATATGTATGAGAATTTGCTGAGAAATGGGACAGACTTTAATAATTTCTCCTATGAGTGCAAGATCAAATAGAGCGAACTGCTGAGGGTCAGCCCCTCTTCCTGGAAGAATGATGGTGTTTTTCTTTGGCAAACAATCCTCCTAACTTCTCCTAATGCCCCGTTGCAATAGCCCCGTTAAATGCACTTAATGTATGCAGTCAGCAAATTTGTCCATTGCTTTAAGTTTAGGCCCAGTTCTTAAATTTATCTGGCTCAGAAACTGACTCACATTGCCAGGTAGCATTTGAAAAAAAAAATTTTTTTTATTACCAGTGTTTCTAGAAATTGTGCATAAATCAAAATGCATTCTAGTGCTGTGTCCTCAGGCAAACTACCTAATCTCTCTGGGCTTCAACTTCTTGTTCTGAAATCTGACTATATGTCTAAGGTTCAGTTCAGCTTTGAAATTCCTAAGCCTGGATCTGATCTTACCCACAGTGGTATGCAGTTTTAAGCAAACCTAATATACAGAAAAGTCCAAATTTACTAAAAATCAGTGAGGGGGGTTGGTAGTGCGGTGCTTATCAAACTTATAATGTACATGCCAATCACCTTGGGATCCTGTGAAAATGCAGAGCAGATTAGCAGCTCTGGGATGGGGCCAGGGTTCTGCATTTCTAAAAAGCTCCCAGGTGATGCCCATGCTACTGGTCCATGGACCACACTTTGAGTAAAACCTCCCTCTAGAAAACACTGCCAAGGGTACTTCCTGCATGCGATCTGCCTTGTTGTATACCTGCAACATTGCCACCCTGGCCAGGTCGTCTGCACCAGGCACCAGCACCTGACTCCAAAGCAGCCATCTGTAGACTGGCCAGCTGCCAGTGAGATAGTTTAGCACAAAAGCACTATTCAAGAGGCATGAATATCCGAAAGGAAGAGCTCTCAAGAGAGCCAACCACTTCCTCTCTCTTAGGAGGTTTGAATATGACACACAGAGAATTGTGTCCAGGTGCAAAATGTGCAAGAAGAAGGGCACTAAATAGAGAACAAAGTCAGTAGCAGAAAAGTTAGTAGAAGCAGAGAGAGAGTGGCTTAGGCACCAGACTTGACAGAAAGGGATTCTGATGTCGAGGGCACAAGACAACAGGGCTGCTAGAGTCTGCGCTCAACGCATATGACTTTTTCATTCCCCCCAGAAGCCTGGCTCAGGGGCGTTGAAACTATTTCAAGCGTGCTGTATTCTGACTTTCCCTATAACTTTTAGTAAACCCCATGAATGCAGCCACCATCAACATTCCTCTGTGCCTTGTGACCCTAATGAGGGGATTCTT
The DNA here is from genome assembly GCF_000696425.1 of Galeopterus variegatus. Taxonomy (NCBI): domain Eukaryota; kingdom Metazoa; phylum Chordata; class Mammalia; order Dermoptera; family Cynocephalidae; genus Galeopterus; species Galeopterus variegatus. The sequence continues at coordinate 33,025 of NW_007728663.1, read as the reverse complement.
CCTTTCCAGGCAATCCTTTCCTTCACCCAGGATTTTACTGTAGCAAACACCCCTGAGGCATTTTTAATGTAGTATTGTTTATGTTCAGGTTTCTCAGACAGTAAGATATCACCTCAGATCATCTTGTCAGAGCCAGGATGAACAATTCTACAAAAAAGCAATAGTGGAAGAGGGGAGGAGATAGTGTATTTGTTTGCTCAGGCTGCCATAATAAAGTACCATAGACTGGGTGACTTAAACAACAGAAATTAGTTTTCTCACAGTCTGGAGGCTAGAAATCCAAGGTCAAGGTGTCAGCAGGGTTGTTTTCTTCTGAAGCCTCTCTCCTTGGCTTGCAGATGGCCATCTTCTCCTTGTGTCTTTGCACGGTCTTCCCTCTGTGTGTGCCTGTGTCTTAATCTCTTCTTACACGGACACCAGTAATATTGGATTAGGGCCCACTCTGATGACCTCTTTATCTAAATTATCTCTTTAAAGGCCTTATCTCCAAATACAATCACATTCTGAGGTACTGGGGGTTAGGACTTCAATATATAAATGGGGGGGAGGGCAGTTTACAATTTAGCCTGTAACAGATGGAGACCTTCTACTTTTTTTTGGGGGGGGTAGATAGATTTTTTTTTCTCTTAATTTTATTTTGTCGATATACAATGTGCGTGATTATTGTGGCCCATCACCGAAACCTCCCTCCCTCCTCCCTCACCCCCCTCCCACCCAACAATGTCCTTTCTGTTTGCTTGTTGTAACAACTTCAAAGGATTGTAGTTGTTATATCTTCTCCCCCCCCCCACACCCCCCGGTTATTTTTTGTGTGAGTGAATTTATTTATTTATTTTTAGCTCCCACCAATAAGTGAGAACATCTGATATTTCTCTTTTTGTGCCTGACTTGTTTCACTTAATATAATTCTCTCAAGGTCCATCCATG
>NW_007728663.1:25760-31196 GCF_000696425.1 Galeopterus variegatus | reverse complement strand
TTGTAAAGTTGTTTGAGTTCCTTGTATGTTTTGGATATCAATCCTTTGTCAGATGTATATTTTGCAAATATTTTCTCCCACTCTGTTGGTTGTCTTTAACTCTGTTAATTGTTTCTTTTGTTGTGCAGAAGCTCTTTAGTTTGATATAATCCCATTTGTTTATTTTTCCTTTGGTTGCCCGTGCTTTTGGGGTCTTATTCATGAAGTCTGTGTCCAGACCTATTTCCTGAAGTGTCTCTCCTATGTTTTCTTTAAGAAGTTTTATTGTTTCAGGGTGTATATTTAATTCTTTAATCCATTTTGAGTTGATGGAGACCTTCTAAACCATTGTCATGCTCTTTCTTCGAGATGGCTGCAGGCTGGGTGAGCACTTGCTAGGTAGGGTATAAAAATGAGCAACTTGTTCTTCAGAGTTGCTCATGAAAACTTTGTGAACTCTACAGTAGTACTTACTGTCAGACAGACAGAGTCACGGTGGGCTGTGGAGGGATATCAGTGCTAACTCACAGACTGATGTTGGAGGGCAGTGCATGTTTCACTGTTTTATAGCTGGCCCTGTCTAGTTCAACACAGTTAGGGACAAGCTGAATGACACAGGAGGCACACGTGTGAAATGTGTGGAAGACACAAGGCTGAGAGGGATAATGAATTGCATACTTGATTCAGCAACTTGAACTCAAATGTCCTCAATAAGTGATAGAATCACAATTTAAATGACTGTGACCAGCCAGAATAACAGGCCAAAACCAACAAATGAAGTATAACAGGACACACATAAACTTTTCTCCTTAGGTTGGTAAAGGCAATGATCAGTTAGAGACGTGCTTCTCAAATTTCAGTGTGCACAGGTATCACTTAGGGGTCCCACTAAAATGCAGAGTCTCATTCAGAAGGTCTGGAATGAGGCTTGAGATCTCAGGTGAGGCCAATGCTGCTGGTCCATACGCCACACTCTGAATAGTGAGAGTGGAAAGCCCTGGGGGGGTTAGTTAACCACAGCTTCACACTACCACAGTCTGACTTTGCACCAACAGCAGCACAGAATTCTCAGTAGCAAATGGGCCCACTATCTTCCTTACTCCCCTGTATTTGCTACATGACCACGTCAGTTGTTGGGTTGGGGCAATAGCTATGCTAATTATCTGGTTAGGCAATTATATTAAGGCAATTCACAGCTAAAGCCAAAACATTTCATTATTTTAGTTATACTAAGTTTCCTTTTGTATTGTCAGAGCTAGGGCTCACAGACCCTTCAAACCCACTGTACAGACTGGGTCACCAGACCCCTCACACGCAGGTCCACGCTAGGTAATTGGGAATGATCCCGGGAACCACTTGCAGATGATAAGAGCTCAGTCCTCAGCAGAAGCAGTAGTGGTGGTGGCTTCTTGGGACATTGCGGGGGCACTGGCAGCAACAGCTTGCAGCAACAACTTCCAGCAGCAGTAGCCACCCCCCACCCCCCGTGACCCCCCTGTGGCATCCTGGGGATGGAGGGCAGCGGTGGATCAGAGCCACTCATCCTTTATACTTAAGTCCATAATCCAGGACACCTGAGTGCATATGTGCAATTACAGACAATAAGCAAGGAACACCTGGGTGCACGTGCATATTTACATCAAATGCTCAGCAAGATTCTGAACATCTGAGGGGCCCTGACCATTTTCCTATAGTTTCCCAACACTCCCCAAACCCCATCTGCATAGCATTTAGCATAGGGAACCATGTGTTAATGGGACTTTTATCATGTTAGAATACAACCAAGAGAACAATTAAAATACTGAGAAATCTAGCATCTATATTGTGAAAATTAAAAGAGCTGGGATTTTTCAGCCTGCAGATGGAAATACTAAGTGTAGGAAAGGAAATGGATAGCTATCCTTTGATATTTAAAATGCTATCATGTGGGAGAGAGACTAGCTCTGAAGTATTACGAAAAATAAGTACATCTCATAGCTGACCAGGTAGCTCACTTGGTTAGAGTGTGGTGTTGTCACACCTAGGCTGAGGGTTTGGGTCCTCATACCAGCCAGTTGCCCCCTGCTCCCACAAATCTCGGTATAGGGATCAAGAGTACAGGCTCTGAGGGTGGACAGACCTAGGTTCAAATCCCAACTCTACTACTTTCTCTGTGACTTCCAGTAAATTACCTAATCTCTCGACACATCAGTGTCCTTAGCAGTACAATGGAAAGAACAATAGTACAGTCACTGTCTGTATTAGTTAATTCAGCCATATTAACTACTATAATAGATACATTGTGTTAGTGGATCACTTATTAGGGGTTTATTTCTCACTGTATGAAGTCTAAAATGGGTGTTCTTGATTAGCACGCAGTTTTACACCAAATCACAATTCAATGACCCAAGGTTCCTTCCATCTGGTGCCTCTGCCATCTTCATCACCAACCTTCTGAGGTCACCACGGAAGGGGAAAGAGTGTGTGAGATCACGCATGGGAGGTTGTCAGGAGCCATATCTGAAGGTGACATACACTGCTTCTGCCTGAGTGTCATTGGCCAAATCTCAGACACAGAGCCACATTTAACTACAGGAAGCTCGGAGTGTGGTCTCGCTGCGTGTCCGGGAGGAAACTGGTTTGGTGCTAGCCCCTCTCTGCCACTCTCTCTCCCTTAGGCTGTTGTGAGGATTAATTTGGGTAACACGATCTCAGACACAGAGCCACATTTAACTACAGGAAGCTCGGAGTGTGGTCTCGCTGCGTGTCCGGGAGGAAACTGGTTTGGTGCACAGCTAGCCCCTCTCTGCCACTCTCTCTCCCTTAGGCTGTTGTGAGGATTAATTTGGGTAACACAGGTAGAATGCTTAGTTTGGCACAGTATCTGACAGTCAGTGTTCAACAAATTGCTACTGTTACTATTATGTACCTTTGGAGGAGAAACGTAGGCCCCAAATGTTAAACCATAGGAAGGGAGATTTCAAACCAAACCAAGTCAGAATGTAGAAATAATAAAATAATTCAATTATGAAATCTATAAGGCAGAACTATTCAAGCAGAAGACCTGTTTCAGGGATGCTGAAGGGAATTCTTTCATTAGATGGGATGTTGGACTAGATAATCTTGAGATATCCTCAGAAATATCAAGAACCTTGGGCTGCACATAAGTGGCTTGATTCTAAGTGGATTTATACTTAAATGTGGCAGACTACATCAACATCCTTGTTCTACAGACACGCACCTAGCCTGCATCTTAGTAATTGATGTCACCTGTCACCAGTAACCTTGAAACAGACTTAACCAGATAGAGGATGCAATGTCCTATCAGTCTGCTTGAATTGATTTGATATCCCTATGCCTACTCCTACGTCTTTCCAAAAGATGGATTAAAATGTAATCTTGGGAACCTGAGATTTGAGTCCTCCCTTGAGATAATTACAGACACTGTCATGAAAACAAGTTTGAGAATCTAGTAGATGATTGTTCCTATGTTAACATTTTAGGCAAAGCCTGCTGTGTCTTTACAGACTGTATTAGATAAACTTTTCTGCACAATTCTCCCTACATTACATGCAGACTTCTTCTAAAGGCCTTTCCCCCAACCCCCGTCAACTATTTGCCTAGTTTTTCAATACATTCATAAGCAGTAGACAGAGGATGGCTTTTTTACAGTTATAGTAGGCAAAATACACTTTAAAAAATTAGTTAGGATCTTTTTAATATTCTAGGAGTAACAGAAAATCTGATAAGAACTGAGCTGCCTATAGGATCCTAGATTTATAACTTGCTATCAAATCCCAATTCCAGAGGCTAACGCCCAATGGTGGCATCTGTGGTTAATCAATAAAGCTATTTTTGATGTTTCCCCAATTTCCAAGTCTCCTTGGTGATGCATCTCTCCCCAGTAATTCTAAACTTCGTTCCTTCTTTTCTTTCTCCAATAGCACAGATTCCCACCTCAAAAGCAAGCCTGCCAGTGTCAAATCAATTGATTGGATGGGTTTAATGGCATTGGGCCTTCAACTGATACTTTGGAAGCAGATTGAGAGAGGAACAGTTAGTGAACTTTTTCCACATATTGGCACATTCCCATTTTAGAAGGACTAAAGTAACAGCTGTTAGAATCAGCATTTCCAAGGGCTGGCCAGTAGCTCAGTTGGTTAGAGTGCAGCCTTGGAACACCAAGATCAAGGGTTTGGATTCCCATACCAGCCAGCCACCAAAAAACAAAAAAAAAAAGAATCAACACTTTCACATGAAATAAATTTATAATTTGCTCATAGTGTAGAGAATTTCCTTAAAAACAGTCAACATGTAAACAGTATTCAAAACCTCAAAAGGCTTCTGAAGACATTTGCTTGAATGCAGTACTGTAAAGACCAGGACTGCACTGTCTTAACTGCAAAGACATTTCTCAGGACAGAGCCACCTACTAGGAACTCCTGGACCCTGCCTGAAGTAGAAGAGAAGGGGAGAGAAGGTAAGGGAGCATCTTGACAGACCTCAAAAGTTTACATTTTTAGGTAAGGGGACACAAAATCAACCCCTTCACATCTTAACAACCATAAGATTTTCACTGTTATTGAAGTCAGAGATAGAAAGTAGAAGTGCTATCAGGAATATAAAAATTTTTAGGTAAGGGGACACAAAATCAACCCCTTCACATCTTAACAACTGTAAGATTTTCACTGTTATTGAAGTCAGAGATAGAAAGTAGAAGTGCTATCAGGAATATAAAATCGTATTCTGTGCTCCTATATTGGGTTGAATAGTGTTCTCCCAAAACTCATGTCCACCTGGAACCTGAGAATGTGACCTTATCAGAAATAGGGTCTTTGCAGAGGATCCGATCAAGATGGTGAAATAGATGGTCCGCAGCGTCACTTTCTTCCACAGATCAACCAATTTACAACTATAAAAATGTAACATCAGCCAAGCTGGGGCTGCTGGAGCTCAGCTGCAGCGTCACTTTCTTCCACAAATCAACCAATTTACAACTATAAAAATGTAACATCAGCCAAGCTGGGGCTGCTGGAGCTCAGGGGAAGAAGAGGAGAAACCAATGGAGTTCATGAAGGCAGGAGAAACTATGATGAGAGAAAGAAAAAGCTGCTCTGAGCATTGCAGGCTGTGGCTGCTTTAAGGCTCGAGCTGCTGAGCACATGGAGCAGGAGCCAGCAGAAGCCACAGCTGTGCCCTTCAGATGGAGTTGCTTGGAGGCAGCAGGAAAGAAGAGGGCCTTGGGGGCCCCCAGGACAGCAAGAACGCTAATAGGGTTACTGTGGACCCATGCAGGAGTGAGGAACCAGAACAACTGAAAAAGGGGAGCCATTCAGAGGCCGGTGAGTCATCACAAGGGACCAGCACAGGGCCCATCCCATGGGAAGTGTTTGCAGCACGGGTGGTGGGGGAGACGTGCCCACCAGGAGAACACTGGGACACAGCAAGGACAGCTGATCTGCCCCCCAATCAGCGCAG
>NW_007728663.1:22029-24468 GCF_000696425.1 Galeopterus variegatus | reverse complement strand
TCCCACAACCAGGCACAACATGCCAGCACCTCAGAGCCCACCCAGAGACCCGGGGCAAGGAGAAGGGGAACAGACCTCTCTCCCACAACCAGGCACACCGCACCAGTGCTTCAGGGCCCGCCCGGGGACCCGAGGCATGAAGGGGAATGGACTTCTCTCCCACAATCAGGCACACCACGCCAGCACCTTGGGGCCCGCCCAGACCCAGGGCATGGAGAAGGGGACTGGACCACCCTCCCACAACCAGACACACTGAGCCAGTGCCTTAGGGCCCACCCAGGGACCTGGGGTATGGAGCCAGGGACTGGACCTCTCTCCCACAACCAGGCACACCATGCCAGCACCTCGGGGTCCACCCGGGGACACAAGGCAAGGAGAAGGGGACCGGACCTCTCTCCCACATCCAGGGACACCATGCCAGCACCTCAGGGCCCACTCGGTCTAGAGGCATGCAGAAAGGGACTGGACCTCTCTCCCACACCCAGGCATACTGTGCCAGCACCTCAGGGCCTGCCTGGGGACCTGAGGCATGCTGAAGGGGTCTGAACTTCTCTCCCACAACCAGGCACATCAAGCCAGTGCCTCAGGTCCCGCCCAGTGACCTGAGGTATGGAGCCAGGGACTGGACCCTCCTCCCACACCAGGCACAAACACCAGCACCTTGGGGCCCACCTGGGTACCCGAGGCATGGAGAAGTGGACCGAACCCTCCTCGCACAACCAGGTACATGGCGCCAGCACCTTGGGGCCCACACAGAGACTCGGGGCATGGAGAAGGGGACTAGACCGCCCTCCCTCAACCAGGCACACCACGCCAGCACCTCAGGGCCTGCCCAGGGACCTGGGAAATGGAGAAGGGAACTGGACCCCTCTCCCACAACCAGGCACATGGCGCCAGTACCTCGGGGCCTGCCCAGGGACCAGAGGCATGGAGAAGGGGACTAAACACACCCCACAAACAGGCATACTGCCAGTGCCAAGGAGCATGCCAAAAACAGCACCTCCACATGGGTGGCCCACCATAGCCACCACAATAACCATGGCTGCTGCAAAAGCGGCTAGATGCCACAGTCACCACGCAGATGGTCTGCCAACCACTGGAGTGCATTGACACAATAGTCACCAGCAGAGACAAAGAAAAGAAGAGGATGTTTCTTTCCACAAAACCCATTTCAGAGTGACAGAAGAAACATCTGCTCTATGGTAATATTGGGGGACCTGATCACATCTCTCAGCATTGGACAGATCATCTCGGCAATCAATCAACAGAGTAACCATTATTCTTTCAGGAGAGAAGGAATCGAGGGTAATTAGAGGGGGGAGGAGGAGGGAATGGAGGATGGGGAGAGATTGGACAAGGGGCATAAAGAATAATTAGGATTTGTAATAATGTATATGCTAGTAATATTGATTTAATCAACATATCTCAATGCTTAACCCCAAAAATATGTATAATCGATTTTGATTCAATAAATAAAATAATTTTTAAAAAATAGGGTCTTTGCAGATGTAATTAGTTAAGTGTCAAGATGAGATCATACTGGATTAGGGAAGGCCCTAAATCCAATGACTTATAGGAAGAGAAGCCACAGAGAAGTCCACGTGAAGATGAAGACAGACATTGGAGTTCCACTGTCACAAGCCATGAGCCACCAGTGACTGGAAGAGGCAAGGAAGGGTTCTCCCCAAGAGACTTCAGAGGGACAGTGGTCCTGCTGACATGTTGATTTTGGACTCCTGGCCTCTAGAACTGTGAGGGAATAAATTTCTGTTGTTTTAAGCCACCCAGTTTGGGGTAATTTGTTATGGCAGCCCTATGAAACTCATACAGCTCAATATATAACAATGCTTGTATTGTTTATTAATTGGGGTCTGGTCTAGCACCACCTGTGATGCTTTTTGATAATGGCAGAAGGCACGGAAAAGACACGATGCACCATTTATTCAATTGTCTTCCTCCTTTAGTGTTAGAGGCAACCACCATCTACTTTTACAAGAATTAACATTGCTAAGAAGTACCCACTGAGATATTTATATTGCCAGATGAAAATTTAAAGCTTCCTTGGAGACCCCCCCCCAGCAAAACTTCATACTTCTATTTAGGGAACTAGAGGCCTAAGACATAAGATTTTGTCAAGAAGCCAACCAGCAAGTCCTTAACTTTCCTTCAGCTTCAGACATTAATATTACAAACAGGAAAAGTTATCAGTCCTATAGCCTAAACTTCAGGGGTTACATTTCTATATTATCTTTGAGTCTGCTAAATAATTTGCATTGAATTATGGCAATTTTTCACCAGTGTAAGTTATAATGAAACTAAAAGTATACTTTCACTTCACACCTGAGGACAACAAATTGAAATGGTTTTAAACAAATCCACATGCTATTTGAGGAAACAAGAAGCATGGCCTCAACATCACTTTGAGGAGCAGAATTCAAG
>NW_007728663.1:4006-21602 GCF_000696425.1 Galeopterus variegatus | reverse complement strand
CATCTGCAATGGTACATAGGCAAGTCACAAAGCCAGATTAACAGTGTGATCTAAAACATCTGCAGATTTAGCACAGAAAAAAAGGCTAGAAAAAAATGCATCAAAATATTAACAGTGTCACGTGTGTTTTCATTTTCTTTGTTGTAGGGAAAATACAGGAAAATGGTCAGGGCCCCTCAGATGTTCAGAATCTTACCGAGCATTTGGTGTAAATACGCATGTGCACCCAGGTGTTCCTCGGTTATTGTCTAATGTTATTGCGCATGTGCACCCAGGTTTCCTGGGCTACGAACTTCGGTATAAATGATGAGTGGCTCTGATCCACGGGGCCCCCCACCCCTGGGATGCCCACGGTAGGGCTATGGGAGGCCGCTACTGCTGCCGGAGGCTGTTACTGCCAGTGCCCCTGGGGGTACCACCGCCACTGCTGCTACTGCTGTTGTGAGCTGCTGCTGCTGAGGACTGAGCTCCTGTTGTCTGCCAATGGCTCCCAGGATCTTTCCCAATTACCTAGCATGGACCTGCATGTGAGGGGTCTGGTGACCCAGCCTGTGAAATGGGATTGAAGGGTGTGAGCCCTAGCCCTGACCATACAAATGGAAACTTAGTATAACTAAAATAATGAAACGTTTTGGCTTTAGTTATGAATTGCTTTAACAATACAATTGGCTATGATGGCAGGAGTCTGACAACAACCCCAACCTGACAATTGGCATAGTCGCGTAGCTTTACACCTTGGAGCACAGCATATGCTATCTTCATCGTGTGTTTATGTACATATTCCATCTCTCTCACTAGAGAGCCCTTTCAGGACATGGACTGTGTCACATACATCTTTGTTCTCCACAGTGCCTCGTATACAGAAAATTCTTACCAGTTTGCTAAGTGAGCATTTTGGGTATCAGACATTCCATCAGGGATGACTCCCAGAAATGTCAAACTTAGATCACCCCTATTCTGATCTATTCAGAATACAAATCTCACAGAAAGGAGGTTGGAGTGATTCTAAATTCAGGCTGGTTTCCAGGCTACTAGTGGTTCAGGTTGGGAGGGAGCTGTCAGCAAAACTTTACCATTACAACTGGAATACTCGACTCTTCCCTTGAATGACTTTTCTTCTTTCCCACTCAATTCACTCCCTCTGTTAGAACATCTCCACTCCCCTTGTTGCTTTTCATGATGGCTCTTTGGTAGAGGAACACTGCTGAGCATTCAGACATAACCAGATTCTTCCAATGAAAGAGCAAAATTTACAAAATAGTAAGAAAACCTGTGACTAAAACCCTCAAGGAAAAAACGTGTTGTTTTCCCAAAGATTACAGCAAGATTCTATCAGGACTCCTGGCCTAGAACACAGCAATAAATTGAATAATAATGGGATTGCGAAATGGCAAAGGATAGATCAGTATGCCGTCATATGCAAACAGAGAAGGGAGTAGACAACTATGTGCTTATATAGAGACTACGTCTGTAAAGATATGAAACTGGTAGAAGTGGATGGACCTAGGAAAGGGAGCAGGGGACCTGGAGACATCAAGGAGTAAGAAAATTATTTTGGTATGCCCTTTTATAATGTTAGAATATTCACCATATGTATCTATAATGTTTTCGATGAAAAATTTAGAAGTAATGGCATGACTTTTTAACTACTTCAAACCGTTCTAAAAAGTTATCAGGCAAAGACATGGACAATTACTCTGTCAAATGGCTCCACTATATTATCATACCTTTCTCTTCCTAGACTCCCATTCCCCAATCCCCACTGCAATACATAAGAATTTTGCATGATCGTAGATTATAGTTAAATAAGAAACTAAGGTTCATGCATTCAGCCAGTGACTTTCATCAATACGATACAGTATTGCAGGTGGGCAGCAAGTAGAACTATACCATTTAAGATGTATAACAACCATTACTAACATATATAGTGATTACTACATGTGATACTCTCTACTAAGTGCCTTACATATGGCAATTCATTAAATTCTGATAAACACCTTGCAGGTAAGTACTATTATTTACAGTTAAGGAAATAAAGGCACAAAGAAGTTAAATAATTTGCCCAGGACTGAGATGGGAAGATAGGGTATGTTTTTACCCATGGACAATACTGCCTCAATACCACCTACAGTAAAAGAACTTAGAAAAATGTCAACCTGGGGAGAGTGGCTGATCTCAGTCCCGAGGTGGTACATTATGGCTGACATGCAAAATCTGGTAAAAAGACTGGAGAGGGCAGTGAGCCACCTGAAGCCAGTATCCAGTAACTCTGTCATGCACCTTGGGCAGGGAGTCAGTCCTTCAAAAGCAGAAGCAGCCCCATATGTGCAAGCATTTGCCTCACTGCTTGCCAGTCCTGTGGCAGAGTACTTGAAGATCAGTAAAGAGATTGGGGGACACATTCAGAAACACGTGGAGAGGTCCACACGGGTCTGAAGTTGGAGCAAGCTCTCTTGCTTACAGTTTCTCAGTGCCAGCAGCCAGCAGGCAATAAGCTTTCCGATTTGTTGGCACCCATCTCAGAGCAGATCCAAGAAGTGATAATCTTTCAGGAGAAGAACCAAGGCGGCAAGTTGTTCAATCACCTGTGGGCTGTCAGCCCCTGGGTTGGGTGGTTATGGCTCCCCTATGTGAAGGAAATGAATGATGCTGCCACGTTTTATAAAAACCAAGTCCTTAAGGAGTACAAAGATGTGGATAAGAAGCATGTGGACTGGGTCAAAGCTTACTTAAGTATATCGACAGAGCCGCAGGCTTATGTTAAGGAGTTCTATACCAACGGACTGGACTGAAACAAAACGGGGCCTGTGGCAAAAGAACTGAGTAGATTGCCATCTGGACCATCTGCTGGATCACGCCCACCACCCCCACTAGTCCCCACCAGCTCAGGCTCTGATGAGTTTGCCTTCTGCTCAGCACTGTTTGCACAGATTAATCAGGGAGATAGCATCACACATGCCCTGAAACACGTTTCTGATGACACGAAGACTCACAAGATCCCTGCCCTGAAGTCTCAGAGTGGTCCAGTATGAAATGGCCCCAAACCACTCTCTGCACCTAAACCCCAAACCAGCCCATCTCCTAAACCAGCCACAAAGAACGAACCAGCTGTACTTGAATGTGAGGGCAAGAAGTGGACAGCAGAAAATCAGGAGGATGTTTCCAACCTGGTGCTTGATGACACTGAGCTGAAACAGGTGGCTTACATACACAAGTGTGTCAACACAATATTGCAAATCAAGGTCAAAATTAACTGCATTACAGTAGACAACTGTAAGAAACTCAGTCTGATATTCAATGACATGGTGGGCACTGTGGAGACAATCAATAGCAGGGATGTCAAAGTTCCAGTAATGGGTTAAGAGCCAACCATTTCCATCAACAAAACAGGTGGCTGCCACACTTACCTGAGCAAGAATTCTCCGGACTGTGAGACAGTGCCAAATCTTCTGAGATGAACGTCTTCATTCCTACAGAAAGCAGTGACTTTAACAAGTTACCAGTCCCTGAGCAGTTCAAGACCCTATGGAATGGGCAGAAGTTAGTCACCACAGTGACAGAAATTGCTGGATAAGCAAAGTACCACTGGGTTCTTTGCCCTCTCTCTTCACACCATGGGATAAATCTGCATCAAAACAGATTTTTTCTACATTTGCGCTACCTTTCTCCTCTTAAACTGCTTCTCAGCTCTGAGAAGCACAGCTATCTGCCTTCACTGAAATACACTGCAGGCTGAGATTTGGGGTGGGATAGCAGGTCACCTGATCTTCTGGAAGAAGGTTCAGCTTTTTCACATCAGCTTCACTACCACCAGCCCATTCTTAAAGAACTATAGGCCAGGACTAGTGCATTTTTGCTTTCAGCTTTTGGGGGTTATTCTACCAATAAACAGTCCTTTGGGAAGAATAAAGCGGTCCCAGGAATTAACAATAAAAAAAAAAAATGTCAACCTGGCATTATTATTTTAAAGAAGAGTTGCCATTAATATTGCTGTCATTATGGCTTACCAACAAAGTCAAAAGCCTTAAAATTAGTTCCTTGGGACTATTTTCCTCACATCAATATTCAGTGTGGCAAGGTCTACAGAGACTCTGACTCTATTGTTATTATGTGTCTGTTCCTTTCACCTAACCAGCCAGTGTTCAGGTATACGGTGGTGAACATTTTAGGTTTCTTGTTTGCATAGTCTCTTAATGTTTCCCAAAAGAAAAATATGACAAAAATATTTTACCGAGGACCAATTTCCAACTGGTGAAATAATTTCAGTGTAAAAGCTAATGCACCAAAATACATTGAAAATACTGAGGTATTTAAATAGTCAGAGAAAAAGATGTTGATATCAGATGAAAATCATGCCCACACATTAAAAAAAAAGTTGTATCAGTACAGAGATGCATATGAAAGTGTTTAAAAAGATAGAAATGCTGAAAACAAAAACTGGCCACTAGGCCATATATAAATGTGATACATTACACTTTTATCTCCTGCAGAGTCACAGAGTCTTGTTGAGGACCAAGTTTTATAAACACATAGTTGGTTCGTTTTACAAACAGGCAAAGAGATAAAGTCCAACAAAATCAGCCTGAGATCTTGGTTCCATATTTTTCTAAAGAATATGCCTTAAATTGCTTGCATTCTTTGCTACAACCATGACATAACTTGTATAAGCGGTCTTAATTCTAAATGAAGTTTTGCCAAAATTCTAACAAAACAAAATTTACCTCAAATGCAGGTTTTAAGAAACCATTTAAGCTTATAAAGAATGTTAAATTTTGCTTCTTTTTCAAGGAAAAGGAGAAGAATCTCGAAGATGTTTAGGAGGAAACCATCTAAAAAGTCAAGAACAAGTTAATGAATGAAATGGGTAAATGGGTGAATGTGTAAAATATACCTCAATAAGGTTGCTTTAAAAAAAAAATAAATGGAGAACATTTGGTACTTTCCCCTTTACTGTTCATCGCCTAAGGTAAATACTGAAGGCAGAGGGTCACAAATTCCGATGTTTAAAGAAATCAAAGGGAAGGTAAACTTATGCCCTGATATCTAAAGTGGACAGCTACTGGTTGACTCTAATGAATTGTTGCCGTACAAAAGGGTATTCTTAGTGATTCTGGGTCTTCTACTTTTTCAAAAAAATGAAAAAATAGATTCTTGTGAATTAAAATATTGGCAATGCTATGTGAGTCAAGATGAATGCATTTATAGATCAAATTTGCTCAGTTTGCAGAATACCCTGGAAACGCTTGTTCTTTTGTAAGATATACTAAACAACACAGTTTTAAAATGTATATTAAAAATAAGTTTTGAAAAACAATACCTTAGTAAGAAAACGCTAATGCGCCAAGAAGAAGTTTTGTAAAGAATATGCTTAGATTTCTTTTTTTTTTTTTTCTTTTTAAAAAGATGACCGGTAAGGGGATCTTAACCCTTGACTTGGTGTTGTCAGCATCAAGCTCACCCAGTGAGCTAACCGGCCATCCCTATATAGGATCTGAACCCGTGGCCCTGGTGCTATCAGCACCGCACTCTCCCAAGTGAGCCACAGGCCGGCCCTGTTTAGATTTCTTAGAGAGTCAAATAACATGCAAATTTACAAGTATTTCAAAGAAAGTGATATAGCAACTTGGATCTGAAGTGAAGTTCTGGAACCCAAATGCTGACACTCCAAAGTAACAATCAGAGCCAAGAAAGATCCACTGCCCAGCAGATTTGAGCACTTCAGGGGCTAACTAATAATGACACTGGTTTTCAAAGTCAGTGAGTGAACAAAGTTATTCTTATAATAAAATAATTATTTTAATGAAGTATTTGAAATAAGTTTAAACATCTGATCAATAAGATTATACACAAATATGGGAGTATGCTGCACTTTACAAAAAAATAAAGCTAAGCATTTAAATATACAAAAACAACTCTGGGTATAGATCTCTTAAAGTATTCTTAACATTTACATAACTTATAGCATTTTACATAGTAACTTGCTGAAACAAAAAAAGTGGCCAATTTAAAACTTACTATAGTATAGAATATGGCCTTAACAGTCCCAAGGGGAAGAACAGGATGAAGAATAACATACTTGAGGTGTATTTTTCTCCCCTGAATTCTTTTTCTAAGCAGCAAAGCAGTTCCCATTTTTTAAACTTTCTTGGAGGACTTAATCATTCTTTCTGTATGTCATTCTAACTACAGCCATTATTTTTCACCAGCTACATTCCACACAGGTGGAACTAAAAAAAAGGGGGAGTGGGTTGCTTTGTACATCAGCTTCTTCCTCAGATTAATATATATCACATACTTCTCATATTTAGAGCCAAGGGGCCCAGGAGTAAGATGCTGACATTACCTTTTAAGTATAGAATCCAAAATGAAGTTCTATTGTTAAAAGTTCTAATCATCAAAATTAGAATTTTTAAGTGCACCAAGATGCTTAAAACTTAGGGTAACTAAAATATTATACAAGAGAAGGAACTACAAAAACCATCCTTTTTGGGAGTTAAAACAGTATAAAACAAAAAGTAACTTCTTTCTTTTGAAATACTGTAACTTGAAAATGTTTGATAAGTTTTCCTTTTTGGTTGGGCTATGATCTGTTTCATCAGTAAAACATGTACCAATTGTTTTGGAGTTCCAGTCCCACCCCTGCCCTCTTGAGCATATAAATGTAGCACAGTTCTTGTTTTACGATTCCATTTTCATTTTCCCCTCAGTGTGAACTCGACACCCCATCATTCCTTCCAATACTTTCCACCTTTTCCGTTTTTCAACGAGGTATATATCAGCAGCTACAACTTTAAGGTTTCCCTGACAAGGATGTCCCCTCACTTGGTCTCAGGAGTAGCACACGGTGATATGAACCAGAGAATTAGCAACCTCAGGCACAAACTATCCCCACTTGTCTCATTTTGACAACACTGGGACTTAGCCAGCCAAAGTCACCACAGGCCCTACTCTGTGGCCTGTCACCTTCAACTACAGAAGGTAACTGTCACAGTTAGCTAAGCAACTTCTGATTGCAGCCCAGAACACCTAACACTTTGAGACAGGTTCAGTATAGGATGAAATACACTTTTCTCAGTAAGTGGTGACTCTGCCTTTCTCCTGCATCTCAGTACAGGCTCTGTTAGGCTGTATCAGGGAAAGACACCTCACCTTCATTCTTTTTACCATAGTTCATTTCAAAAAACATCAACAGGATTGGCAACTCTCCTTAATCTGCCCAAAAGACTTATACAAGCAAAGATATTTATCTAACGCAGGAGGCAAATCTTCTGGTTCTGTTACTATCCTTTTTTTTTTCCCCCCAAAAAAGATGACTGGTAAGGGGATCTTAGGTGGTGTTAGCACCACACTCTCCCAAGTGAGCTAACCGGCCATCCCCTATATGGGATCTGAACCCGCGGCCTTGGTGTTATCAGCACTGCACTCTCCCAAGTGAGCCACGGGCCAGCCCAGTGTTACTATCCTTTTATAACCATCAAATGTGAATTACTCCCTCCACATTTTCGGCTTTTTATTTTGTTTTGATGGAGGGGAGAGAAATCCTTTAAAGTCTCCAAAACACCACAGTCAAAACAGTCAACATAATTCCATGATTTGGGGGGACACTTTAATCAGATGGTCAAATAAAATTTCCTTAAGAGATACTATACAGTTTTTGAGGGATATGATATCACAATCATATTTCTACACTCATGAGGTTAAACTTATTCACACATATCCATGGACTAAATTTTGGAAAACCCATCTGGACGGAGAGTGGAGTGGTCACTTCAGAAGGGCAAGGTATAGAGCTCGAGAATACTTCATCTCTCTTTCCTGTTCCATACAGAATATCAAGTCCCTGAGGCAGATTCTTGTGATTCTTGGACAAAGCAATGGTTTGGAAGCTGTTAGGCTGGATCTCCCAGAAGCAAGATTGTCTTTTAAGCCCTAAACAGAATAAAAGAAGCAGTTTAGATTCCTTATCAATTTTAGCATGCAAGAGCCCACTGACAGAGTTTGGATAAGTTGTCCACGCCAAAACTCATGTGGGAATCTGATCCCCAATGTGGCAGTGCTGGAAGCTGTTTGAGTCATGGAGGCGGATCCCTCATGAATGGGTTAATGTTCTCCTTGGGGGAAAGGGACCTGAGTGAGTTCTCACTCTATTAGTTCCCGCAAGAGCTGGTTGTTTAAAAGACCCTGGCACCTCCCTGCTCTCTCTCTTGCTTTCTCTCGCCATATGATCTGCTTGTACCCACTGGCTGCCTGCCGTTTTCTGCCATGAGTAGAAGCAGCCTGAGGCCTGCGCCAGATGCAGCTGTCCCAGAATCATGAGCCAAATAAACCTCTGTTCATTATAAATTATCCAATCTCAGGTATTTCTGTTATAGCAACACAAAACAGACTAATACACCCACTATCCTCTGGTCACTGAGCTAGGTATTGGAGAAAATGTAATGATGAAGACTCAAACCCTGTCCTCCAGCAGCCTCATCTCAAATGGCTACGATGGCTTGCTCATGACCCCATTCTTTTTTCTCTCACTTGGACCATGGCAATAGCCTGTGATCTGATTTCTCCACTTCCAGGCTTGGCTTTGCTCCATTCTTTCCAGCACACTGCAGACCAGACTTTCCTCTTTAAAAGTCTTATACAAAACTTTTGGGAGTAATGGAGTGTTTCTTATTTTGAAGTGTGGTGGTGATTACATAGGTGTATGTATACATAAAGATCTATCAAACTGTACACTTTAAATGTGTGCAGTCTTTTGTCTGTCAGTTATAAAAAGTAAAAGGCTTGAATGGTTCACATCCCACCACACTATGGTTCTGAAACCTTCAATGGTTCCCCACTGTCCAGGGTAGCTACTTGAGAACTTCTTAAATATTGAGAACTATGTTAAGCACTTTTCACACATTATCTCTTTCCTCTCATCCAACATTGCAGTAGGTTAAATGAATGCTGTCTCCATTTGTCAAATGAGGAAACTGAGCTTAGATGGGTTAAGCAATCTGTTCAAGGTCACATAGCAAAGTTGAGCTGGGACTCAATTTCTAATTTGATCTAAAGTGAATGCTCTTAATCACTGTGCTATATTATCTACCATATGAGGGATAAACTCATCACCCTGGATTCACTCCAGTCTTACTTCCCATTGACCACTGCTCCTTTACAAAGCATCTTAACTCTAGCCACATAATTCTTCTGCCAATGGCCAATTTACTCATCTTTAATGGGTCTACCTGCCCTCCTCCCACCAAGGAATTCTCACTGTGTCAATTACCTTACACTGTATTACAGTAATCTGTATAAGCTCCTACCACCACCAAATACCCACTAGACCATAAGCTTTCTGAGGACAGGGACTGTTGTTTCTGTCCCCTCTAGGGCTTAGCGGAGTACATAGAAGAACACAGATTATCAGTAATATTTTCTGAATTGAATGTACTGGTTTAAAACAACAACCACTGTGAGTTTTAAATGTCATTCAAAATGGAATGAAACCCAATACTCCTATATTAAGACAGTTTTCTAAGTATCAATATGTTGACAGAGTACTACTTTTAAAATAAAATTGGAAGAAATGAGAAACACAGAATTCTTAAAGCATAATTCTGCAAAAATAAAACCTTCTGTTCTTTCATTCTTTTTACCATAGTTCATTTCAAAAAACATCAACAGGATTGGCAACTCTCCTTAATCTGCCCAAAAGACTTATACAAGCAAAGATATTTATCTAACGCAGGAGGCAAATCTTCTGGTTCTGTTACTATCCTTTTTTTTTTCCCCCCAAAAAAGATGACTGGTAAGGGGATCTTAGGTGGTGTTAGCACCACACTCTCCCAAGTGAGCTAACCGGCCATCCCCTATATGGGATCTGAACCCGCGGCCTTGGTGTTATCAGCACTGCACTCTCCCAAGTGAGCCACGGGCCAGCCCAGTGTTACTATCCTTTTATAACCATCAAATGTGAATTACTCCCTCCACATTTTCGGCTTTTTATTTTGTTTTGATGGAGGGGAGAGAAATCCTTTAAAGTCTCCAAAACACCACAGTCAAAACAGTCAACATAATTCCATGATTTGGGGGGACACTTTAATCAGATGGTCAAATAAAATTTCCTTAAGAGATACTATACAGTTTTTGAGGGATATGATATCACAATCATATTTCTACACTCATGAGGTTAAACTTATTCACACATATCCATGGACTAAATTTTGGAAAACCCATGTTTTAGAAGGGGGAAAAAAAAGATTGTATTTGGCTCTCAATTGCTTGGCTACTTATCCTGGAGCCCATCTACAGTATACAGTCAGCCTTTCGTCAGGGTTCTGGGTAATGAATGCAATTTGTACAATTACAAGGGTCTGCCTCTAACTTCAGCAAACCGTGGCAGTCAAGCACTAGCACTTCACTCTCCTCTGCTAGCATCACCACTCGGAGGAAGTATGACTCAGATGTAATCTTAACTACTGTAAATTACTACCATCAAATATTTTTTCTTTTCTTTCTTTTTTTTTTTTTTAAACCATCAAATATGTTCATAAGATTTTTGCAGAGCAGTCAAACCAACTCAACTTTGGAAAATGGAATAAAAAATACATATTAGAAAGAAAGTTAGTAAAATGTGTCATTGTCAGTGAGTGGCAATTTTATTGTCTACAGTAGTTACGTTTAAAACTATAGTACATTTAACTAGAGGCACTTTCTTTAGCCATAAATTAGGTATATTATGCTAAAGCTGAATCTATATATGTTTACAAATGTTTCCTACAAAACTTTGCCTAAAATCAGTAGTTTAGTGTTTTGTATAAAATTTTTAATTAATGGGGCCGGCCTGGTGGCGCACTGCTACAGTGCGCCGCTTGGGAGCACGGCAGAGCTCCCGCCAAGGGTTCGGATCCCACATACAGACCAGCCGCTCACTGGCTGAGCGAGGTGCGGACGCGACACCGAGGGTTGCGATCCCGTTGCCAGTCCCGGTCCGGTACGGGCGCGACACTGAGGGTTGCGATCCGTTGCCGGTCACGAAAAAAGACCAAAAGAAAAAAAAAATTTTTTTTTAATTAAATGGCTAGATGGATACTATAGCTTGGCAATTCCACTTCTATGTAAATGCCCAGATATATGTCAAATGTTCATCAAAAGACACGTACAAGAATGTTTAGTACTACTATTCACAATAGCCCAAAACTAGAAACAATCCCAATGCCTATTAAGAGTAGAATAGATATGGGCCAGCCCGGTGGCGCACTGGAGAGTGCACCGCTTGGAAGTGCGGCGGCGCTCCCGCCGAGGGTTCGGATCCCATGTGGAGACCGGTTCCCGCTCACTGGCTGAGCGCGGTGCGGACGCAACACCGAGGGTTGCGATCCCGTTGCCGGTCCCCAGTACGGGCGTGACACTGAGGGTTGCGATCCCGTTACCGGTCAGTAAAAAAGACAAAAAGGAAAAAAAAAAAGAGTAGAATAGATAAACTGTGGTATATTCATACCATGGAATACTATACAGCAATAACTGTGTAACATGGATGAATATCACGAAGATGTTAAATGAAAGGACCAAAACACAAAGGAACACATACTATATGATTCCATTTCTATCAGGTTCAAAAACAGGCAAAGCTATAAAAGTTAGGATACTGAGCCCCCTTGGGGGAGATGAGAAGTAACTAGAAGGGGATAGAGGTTTTCTGGAGTTCTGGTGATACTCCCTTTCTTGATTTAACTACTGTCTATGTGGATGTGATCATGCTGTGAATATTCACTGAGCTTATGATTTGTGTGCTTTCTGCATCAACCTTATACTTCAATAAGAAAATCATATTGCTACAAAACAAAAACAAAAAACTTTGTCTTGGTAGGAAACTGAAAGAGGAGCAAAGAGCAGGAAAGGAAAGAAAATAAGACAAAATTGTTAAACAGAAAAAAAAATAAAGACACATAATCATGTGGGTAAAGAACAAAGCGGTCAGAGTTCATGTTTGTCATGTGACAAGCCTGAAGGATTCAGGAGAAAGAGCCATATTACAGCTGCCAGCACAGGGTTGAAAAGGAGGTCATTCCAACAGGAGGCAGCAGAAGGCCTCAGGCAATGTCATAAATGAAACAAACCCCAAGGGATATTCAGTAACCCAACAGAAACGTCTTTCATAATTCACAACTTTCCAAACGTGATAGCATTCTCTCCCCACAAATAGTGACTGGCTTAGAAAGTCAATCTTTCTTGAATTCGGATACAAAATACATAGCATTTTTACTGCTATGCTTATGATTTGGGAAAGTCTACAATTCTGACCTGTCAGTTTCACAATGACCTGACCAGAATAATCAGCTACCTCTCAAATATCCACAGTACAGAAGGTGGAGAGTGCACTGATAACTTGTTGCCATAAAAACCAAACATGCCTTTTCACCACCAGTTTTAATTTTCCTTCACCCCATCAAGTCCTTTCCTCAAAGCTGACTAGGACTGATTTCTAGTCTTACTGACTGTCAAAGAACACTAATGCAGTTAAGGGCCCAAGTTTTTAAGAAAAACAAAAAGATTCTTGTGAAAATGTACTATTTATTTCTGGAACAGAAAGTTTTCCCACTTTCTACATGAGGATATTCCTTAATCTGGATTCTTCACCTGGATGAAAAGAGGTGAACTGGGCTGGGCCGGTGGCGCACTCGGTAGAGTGCAGCGCTTGGGAGCATGGCAGCGCTCCCGCCGAGGGTTCGGATCCCATATAGAGACCGGTCCGCTCACTGGTCAAGCGCGGTGCGGGCACGACACTGAGGGTTGCAATCCCGTTACCGGTCACGAAAAAAGAGAAAAAGGAAAAGAAAAAAAAAAAGAGGTGAACTGAAATGTGAAAGAAATAATTCATGTACCCAGTGCACAACTATGTTCTAGGAAGCCTAATCAAACATAAATGTTAACATACACTAAAACTGTCAAGATCAATTAACTTAGACTTCATTAATTTGTTAAATTATATCACTAAACAAAGTTTCTTATTTTTATAATGAAACTTTTGAGGAACTCTTTTTTTTTTGTTCTAATATGAAAAAATTGAGCATCAGTTACCAATTTCAGAGAAATAACACCATTTTAAGAATAACACTAAGTAACTAAAAATAACCAGTCATCCAAATTTTTAACCCTCCAACCTAATAGAGCAGATGCTGTGAAGTAAAACCTTTAAATGCTTTTCTACTTCTTTTCCCACATTTCCCTAAATTAGATTACTGCAATACTAAGTTAGAAGCAGAAAGAACTTTATGAACCCGGTGACTTCATGAATCTTGCTGAGGTTCTCAGATGGGCCTCTGTTTCCAAGAGCCACCATCCAAGGTTACTTAGCTTCATGCTAGTCCATGCTCTGACTCAATTCAAAGTTATCTGGGTTATTGGGCTCCTACTATGGGCAAGGAATTGTACCAGGCAGCATAAAATGTACAGGAAAATAAACAGGTAAATACTAGTTGCCTCCTCCATAAGCAATCTCAGACAAATTACTTAACTTCTCTGTACACCTCAGTTTCTTAATCAGCAAAATAGGGATAGTAACGGCAATTATCTATAAAGTTAGTTTGAAGATTAAATGAGAGTGTCTGACACACAGTTTATACTCTATAAATGTTGGCCTTTATTATCAAAATGCATTCATTACTCATTTGGGAGGCATTGGAGGTTTACAAACAGGAAACGGTATAATCCTAGGTCCAAGACCTATTTTCCCACTCCCTAGTTAAAACTATTTACTCTGGCTGCTAACTTGAGAAATAATTCGTGCTGCCACACTAATCTTGTCCTTCTCAGTGAAACTTCTGCATTTTAGTAGAGACTTGAATGCCTAAAGCTAAAAAGTAGACTAATGGGCACTTCAGACATGTGGCAGGTGGATGAAGGATATATCCAAGGACAGGAAGTTTTTCTTACACCCCTCAAACAAAAGAGTAGAGGAGCTTACTGCATTACAGAACTAAGAAAGCTTATCAATACTGTCTCTAGAAGCTAAAAGTCAACCTCTTTCATGCTATTCCCTGAATCACAAGGCTAAGAAAACACAAATGTGTCCCTGAATCTTAACAGTTAACCAAGCGCAAAAACTGAGACATTTTTATAGACAGAGGAATCGACAGGCAAATATTCACTACATTTCACAGACTCTCTACCCAATTTATACTAAATTTACTTATCCCAATCCCATGCTATCACGGCAGCTCTTAAGAGATGACTCAAATCTTTTAAAGAGGAAACAAAGACTAGAGATGGAAAATAAAGGGCAGAATAAAGACCTGGCTCCTCAGCTAAAACTGAACATCTTCTAAGTCTCAGAAGCATGGATAAATAAAAGTGCCCTGGATGCCTGATCCAGTGTAATAAGAGCACTGAAAACCTACATTCAAAAG
Source organism: Galeopterus variegatus (assembly GCF_000696425.1). Lineage (NCBI taxonomy): Eukaryota > Metazoa > Chordata > Mammalia > Dermoptera > Cynocephalidae > Galeopterus > Galeopterus variegatus. Next base: position 7,215 of record NW_007728663.1, on the reverse strand, counting down.
ACCTGAACTTCTAGGCCTTAAAGAAAACACAGAGCAGAAAATACCGAGCTTCGAGACTCACTGCCCTCTGCTGGATAACAAGCAGAACTTTTTTGGCAACAGATCTGTCACTTGTATCACCTTCATTTTATTCATTTTAAGTTATTCCAAAATATAGACAACCCATTAGTTAACTTCTACCCTAGAAATTTGTCACTGCTAAATATCTTTGTTTCAACAGTTTCTTACAGAAGTAAATAGACTGATGATGGAATCATGGGCTTTGAGTTCTAATTCTGCTTGTGTAATTATAAGAGCTATTAATATGCTGGTATGAATGTACCCAAATACATTTTACTCCACAAATATATACAATTTTCATGGATCAGTTAAGAAAATAAAAGGATAAAAAAATAGAATAGTGGTTATCAGAGGCAGGGAAGGGGTGGGGGGTGCACAGAGAAAGGTTGATAGACTGGTACAAAGTTCAAATGTTAAGCTAGATAGTAAGAATAAGTTCTGGTGCCCTAGGGTGACAATAGCTAATAATATTACATTGTATATTTTCAAAATAGCCAGAAAAGAGGATACTGAATGTTATAACCACAAAAACAATAAATGTTTAGGTGACAGACTTAAGCTAGATAGTAAGAATAAGTTCTGGTGCCCTAGGGTGACAATAGCTAATAATATTACACTGTATATTTTCAAAATAGCCAGAAAAGAGGATACTGAATGTTATAACCACAAAAACAATAAATGTTTAGGTGACAGACATGCTAACTATTCTGATTAGATCACTATACAATATACACATGTATTCAAACTGTACCCCATAAGATGTATAATGAAAAAAAATTAAAATTTAAAGATAGTATACTAGTTGTCATATGCTAATGACTACTCTGCCTCCATCTTTATCTCCAACAGAATGCTATCTTAAATTCCAAACCCCATTGTTCAATTTCCTAATGAAGTCTACAATTGAATGTACTACAGATATTCCAAATTCAGTATGTTTCAAACCATTATTTCTTCCCTTCCTCCTCTTCTCTTATTTCAAGGAACAGTGATACCATTCATCTCCAGTGCCCAAGCCAGAAAACTGGACTCATCCTCAACCTTTTCTTCCTCTATAATCCATCACCACCACTTATCAATTCTACCTCCTTAACAATTTCCAAATCATCAACTTCTTTCTACATTTTTACTTCCATTATCTTCTGCCGATATTACTTCAACAACCTTCTAAGAAACTTCTCTATTTCCAGTGTTAATGTTGCTCACACTGCAATGAGAATGATCTTTTTAAAATAATAAATAATCTGACAATACTGTTTTCCTGCTTAAAATGCTCCAATGGCTAAGAATCTCCTACAGAACCTAGTCCAAATATCCAAGCATGACAAACATGGTCATCTACGACCACACCAAAGCCTCTCTACCCAGTTTCATCTCCCATTCCTTTCTTCCTGTCTCAAACTAGTGATAACGCAACAGAAGATTTCTTGACTCTTTGATCCAGTTAATTGTACGAGGATACCTCAAAAAGTATGTGGAAAAATAGAATTAGAACATAACATGAATATTTCCATGAACTTTTTGAAGTATCCTCATACATAGCATTCTCTCTTTCTGGAACTCCATTCTCCAATCCATCTGTCCTATCTTCATGTCACATCACCTAAGTTTTTTAGGAATCAACTTAGGTATCGTGTTTCACCAATGCCTACAAACACAAACTTACCCCAGGTCTACACTAGGTCTCCTATGCTTGGTCTCCTAGCAACTCCTATGCACTTCAGTAGTAATCCATAGTTTCCTCTACCATCACATGTCTTCAGTGCAATGCAATTATCTCATTAACTTATCATTCACTAGAAAGGAAGGATTTTATACCTGCAAATATTAAGTGTTTGGCACTTGGGTGGTATCCAATCAATTTTTGTAGAACAATGTGTGTACTGTAATCCAATAACATCACTCATATGAATGAACAAAAGTTGGAAATGAGCCACATTATGGGCTTTGGACCTTCTGATTTAAGATCCTGCTGTCACTCTTTGCTTTAAGCCAAACAAAACTGGGAGAGTTGGGAAGGGGATGTAAAGTCCTCTCATGGCTTATTCACTAGTATTACCCAGCCCTCTAACAACTTATCTCACCTACTAACCCCCACCAAGCTGCCACTAGATGGGAATGTTCAAAAGATTACTTTTTTTTTTTTTTAAACCATTTTCTCTGAACAGTGAGAAAATGCTTCAGCCTACAAATAATCCAATACACAAAAACAGCAAACAGCCAAATAAACAGTCAACTCTGAAAGGCAGTAATTTCATTGCTTCCTACGGCCAAGGTGAAAAGCCCATGTTAGAACTTTCCTTTTCTTTTTTTTTTTTTTTTCTTTTCTTTTCTTTTTGGAGGCTGGCTGGTAAAGGGATCAAACCCTGGACCTTGGTGTTATCAGCACTGCAATTTAACCAACTGAGCTAATCAGCCAGCTGGACTACAGTTATTTTCTTTAAACTTTTATTAAGACACAAAGCCCTCTAAAAATTCATATAAACTATGTCTACAGATCAGTTTTATAAATTATTTTGTTAAAACTTTTTTTTTTTTTTTTAAAGAAGACCGGTAAGGGGATCTTAACCCTTGACTTGGTGTTGGCAGCACCACGCTCTCCCAAAGTGAGCTAACCGGCCATCCCTATATAGGATCCGAACCTGTGGCCTTGGTGTTATCAGCACCACACTCTCCCAAGTGAGTGACGGACCGGCCCTTGTTAAAACTTTTTCAAAGGACTGCCAGTTAAATATTTTTCTTTAAGAACCAGCTTTGGTTTTATCCTTGGAGTATTGTGAATATAATAAAAACTACAATATCAGTAGGAGTTGCCGTCCCTCACAACTAAAGGTGTATTTAATAATATTTTTAAATGTATTAAGAGTAGCTTTATTTAAAACTCTTGTGATTCTAGAGTTGGTGAGCTGCATACAGGCTGATGAAAAATGATACTAGAAAGAAACATGGATTTATAGGAAAAGATTGAAAAAGCACTAGAAATGATACACATAAATTTTTCTTTTCACAAATCCTTTAAAAGATATGAACAGTCTTGGGCCGGCCCGGTGGCGCACTGGATAGTGCGCCGCTTGGGAAGCGCAGCGGTGCTCCCACCTGAGGGTTCGGATCCCACATGCAGACCGGTTCCGCTCACTGGCTGAGCGAGG
>NW_007728663.1:294-3006 GCF_000696425.1 Galeopterus variegatus | reverse complement strand
CCGGTCCGGTCCGGGCACGACACTGAGGGTTGCGATCCGTTGCTGGACACGAAAAAAGACAAAAAGGAAAAAAAAAAAAAGACACCTGCTTTAAATAATGACACAGATAAGTTGGAAGTAAAAGTATGGAGAAAAGATAAACCATGAAAATACTAAGCACAAGAAAGCTGACATGGCTATAATAACATCAAAAAAAGGAGACTTGAAGACAAGGAATATTACTAGAAATAAGGATCATTTCACATCAACCAAAGGGAGCAATTCATCAGAATGACATAATGTGTTTGCACCTAATAACAGACCATCAAATAAGAGAGAAAAAAAATATTCACAGGCAGAAAAAGACAAATACACAACCATAGCTTTTTAAAAAAACAACAAAAAAACTTACACACTTCTCTCAGTAACTGAAGGAACAAGCAGCCAAAAGAATTAGGATACAGAAGACGTATAGACACTAAACTCAACTCTGCAGAACATACATCCTTCTCAAGTGCACAGAGAATATTCATCAAGATAAACCAAATGACAGGCCAAGTCTTACTAAATTTAAAAGGACTGAAATCACAGACTGTGTTCTCTAACCAAAATTAAACACCAAATATTTGAAAATTAAACAACACACTTCTAAACAGTCAGTAAGTCAAAGAAGATATCAAAAAGGAAGTTAGGAAATATTTTTGAACTTAACGATAATAAAAACATATCCAACATATCAAAGTTTGTGGGGGTAAAGCTAATGCAGAAAGCTAATGGAAATTTATAGCTTTAAATGCTTATATCGGAAAAGAAGGGTATAAAGTCAATTGCTCAAGCTTCCAATTTCAGATGCCAGAAGAAAATATTAACTCAATGTAAGTAGAATAAAGGAAATAACAGGAGTGGAAATCAATGCCTTAGGAAACAGGAAAAAAATCTGAAAACGTTAAAACCATAAGTTAGTTTTTGGAAAAGATTAATAAAATTTATGAACCCTTTAACTAGACTAATCTGGNAAAAAAAAAATATGAACAGTCTATGAACAGTCTAAAAACCAACAAAAAACAAAGAAAACCCCAAAATACAAAATAAAAATATAATAAAAGATATGAACAGTCTTCAAAAAGTTCATAGAAGGATGTGTATTATCTTTCAGTTCTATTTTTCCATGAACTTTTTGAAGTACCCTTGTATATGACCAAGTAATAAGGTACTTCTAAACAGTCAGTAAGTCAAAGAAGATATCAAAAAGGAAGTTAGGAAATATTTTTGAACTTAACGTATCAAAGTTTGTGGGGGTAAAGCTAATGCAGAAAGCTAATGGAAATTTATAGCTTTAAATGCTTATATCGGAAAAGAAGGGTATAAAGTCAATTGCTCAAGCTTCCAATTTCAGATGCCAGAAGAAAATATTAACTCAATGTAAGTAGAATAAAGGAAATAACAGGAGTGGAAATCAATGCCTTAGGAAACAGGAAAAAAATCTGAAAACGTTAAAACCATAAGTTAGTTTTTGGAAAAGATTAATAAAATTTATGAACCCTTTAACTAGACTAATCTGGAAAAGGAGAGAAAACAATTATCAATATCAGGAATGGAAGAAAGGATAACATCGCTAAATACATTCAAAAAATGAGACATGATGGGCCAGCCCGGTGGTGCACTCGGTAGAGTTCGGTGCTTGGGAGTGTGGCGGTGCTCCCGCCGAGGGTTCGGATCCCATATAGAGACCAGTCCGCTCACTGGCTGAGCACAGTGTGGGCGCAACACCGAGGGTTGCGATCCCATTGCTGGTTGCAGTATGGGCGCGACACCAAGGGTTGCGATCCCGTTACCGGTCACGAAAAAAGACAAAAAAAAAAGGGGAAAAAAAATGAGACATGATGAATAATTTTATATGAATGACTTCTATTCTTTGAGTAACCCAACTTTTGACAACTAACACTAAAAGAAAGAAAATCCGAGCACGCAACTGAGCAGGTAGGCCTCACCACCACCAAAACCCATCCCCAGCCCACCTGAGTGAGCACTGACCAGACAGGTGCCCCTCCGGAGATCCCTCAGACCTGTGGTGACCATGCGCCCTGCAGTGCCAGCCCACGACCAAGCAGGTGGGCCTTGCCACCACTGGACCCGATCCCCAGCCCGGCTGAGTGCATGCCAACCAGAGAGGTGCCCCTGGGAGAGGCCCAACAGCTACAGCGACCACACACCCGAGGCACCATTGTACAACCGGGCAGGCACTGAGGCAGCCATGCCAAAATCTCAGCACCAGCAGGATCATAGCCAGACAATAGTGTCGAGCCAGTGGACCTTGAAATCCCTTGCCACAATGACTAAACATCAAAGGAAAGATACCAGGAATACGAAAAATCAAGAAAGTATACCAAAGGGTAATAACTCTCAAGCTCTAGATCCTATAGAACAAGAAGCCCTTGAAATATCTGACAAGGAATTTCAAGCGATAATTCTAAAGAAACTAAATGAGATCCAAGAAAACTCAGCTAGATAACACGATGAAATGAGGAAAAGTATACAGGACCTGAAAGGAGACATGTACAAGGAAATCGATGCCTTGAAAAAGAATGCAGCAGAGCTTGCGGAGCTGAAGAATTCATTCAATGAAATAAAAAACACAACAGAGAGTTTAACCTAACCAGCAGGCCTGAAGGAGCAGAAGACAGAACTTCTGACCTTGAAGATGGGCTGTTTGAAATAACACAGGCAGACAAA
>NW_007728663.1:0-203 GCF_000696425.1 Galeopterus variegatus | reverse complement strand
TGAAGAAAATCTAAGAGAGATATCAGACGACCTTAAGTGCTCAAATATCCGAGTCATGGGTTTTCCAGAAGGGTTCCAAGGAAAAAGGAGATTGCACTGAAAACATATTCAACAAAACAGTGGCAGAAAACTTCACAGGTACAGGAAAAGACACGGATCTTCAGATTCAGGAAGCTCAAAGATCCCCAAATGTATTCAACCCA
>NW_007728662.1:287418-288748 GCF_000696425.1 Galeopterus variegatus | reverse complement strand
ATATTGACAAAATAAAAATTTAACAAAAATAAATAAATAAATAAATAAATAAATAAATAAAAATAAAAATGTTCTTAGCCTCAATATCCAGACGCTATTACTATATTAGTATTTTGATAGATTTCCTTCCAGATTATTTTTCATGCATAGATTTAATTTTGTTTGTTTCTTTGTATTCTATAAACAATCTGTATCCTGCCTTTTTCATGCAGCATTATAACATAAACATTTTCCCAGGCCTTTAGAAACTCTTTATAAACATATTTTAATGGCTATAAAATGTTTGTTTGCATAGATGCCCATAGTTTACTTAGCCAGTTCTTTTGTTGGCCATTTATTTTAGATCATAACTTTTTAAATAGACTTCAGATAAACTTAGTGGGTTTTTAAGTGGAAATTTTAAGTATTTTCACCATAGACTGATAGTTGTCTCATGATACGAGTTGTCTCATAATGTCAGGACCATTCTATCATCAGGAAGTTGATTTTAAAACAAACAAAAACAAAGACATTGACAGTGTCATGGGGTCTGCTCTCTCCTCACCCCCAAAGGTTTTCCCTCCCTTGCCTGTGGCTCTATTGCTGAGCTCATTCATCTTCGTACCTGACACCCCACTCAACCCACCTTCCCGGTCAAGCTACATGGGAAGCAATAAGGACCTTGGGTCCTCAGCACCCCTCCCTGGGCTGAGTAGTGGGCATGTCTCCCTGTTGTTCTGGCCCATGACGAGCATGGCACTGCTGGCCCAGGCTCTCACTTTGCTGCCCAAGTCATACCCTATGTGGTTCGTTATAGTTTTCTTTGCTGCTAATCTGGTTCTGGAACCTTGCAGAGCCCACATTCTTCCTAAGTCATCGTTCCCACTCTACTCCAGAATGTTCTCTGACAAAGGACCTCTCTCATACAAGTACACTAGCCACTGTGCCACACACACACACACATACACACACACACAACTGTACTTCTATATCAGTCCTTATTTTTTTAGTTTCTATTATAGTAACTATCTTAGTCCATTTGTGATGCTATAACAAAATACCTGAGACTGGGTAATTTATGAACAATAGAAATGCATTTGTTACAGTTCTAGAGGCTAGGAAGTCCAAAATCAAGGCTCTGGCAGGTTCAGCGTCTGGTGGTGAGGGCTCAGTCTCTGCTTCCAGGTTGGCACCCTGTTGCCACGTCCTCACATGAAGGAAGGAGGCAAAGAGAGATGAATGCTGTGTACTCACATGACAGAAGAGATGGAAAGCCAGGAAGCTCTCTGAATCCTCTTTTATACGGGTATTAATCCCATTCACTTTCTTTTTTTTTTTTTTTGTCCTTTTT
>NW_007728662.1:285322-286630 GCF_000696425.1 Galeopterus variegatus | reverse complement strand
AGCGCTGTGAGTGCACCGGTCATCCCTATATAGGATCCGAACCCGCGGCAGGAGCACTGCTATGCTCCCAGCGCTGCACTCTCCCGAGTGCGCCACGGGCTCGGCCCATTAATCCCATTCACGAGGGCAGAGCCTTCATGCCCTAATCACCTCCCAAAAGCCCCACCTCTTAATACCATCACACTAGGGTTTCAGTTCCAACTAAGAATTTTGGAACACATACATTCAAACCTAGAAGTAACCTATCTACTACCAATGTCCCCTGATGGCCTAGCCCTTGCCCTGAACCTTACCTGATACCTGATACCCATACCTGGGCCTATTTATCTGGGCTCTTGAGAGTCACCCATCTGTCATCCGTGGTGACACCCAGCTACTTCTCAAATCACTGAGGCTAGATATTGCTGTGCCCCTTAGATAAAACAATCTGCCCTCCCAGCTCAACCTTTGCTATTCGATAGGCACCCCCAACCCTCTCTCCCCAACATACCTCAATATCCATCTTGCTGCCACAGTGAGCAATGCTAGCAGCAGCTCCAGGCCCTTCCCTACCACTCTGGCTGTGCATGAACAAGATGGCACAACCACCACTTTGAAAGACAATTGGATACCAGTCCCAAATACAGGTCCTCAAAATCTGAAAGCCCCACCATTATTTTTTTCATTATTCACTCACTTGGCAGTAAAACCTGACTATATTAGTTTCCTGTGGCTGCTATAATAAGTTAACACAAACTTGGGAGCTTAAAATGATAGAAATGTATTCTCTTGCAGTTCTGGAGGCCAAAAGCCCAAAATCGGTTTTACCAAGCCAAAATCAAGGTGTCCGCAGGGCCACACTCATGCCTGAGACTCTAGGGGAGAATCTGTTGCTTACCTCTTGCAGCTTCTGGTGGCTGCCGGTGTTCCTTGACTTGTGGCCACATCACTCCAATCTGTCTGCCTCTGTGGTCACATCACTTTTTCCTGTTCCATGTGCATTAAATCTCTCTCTGCCTTCCTCTTATAAGGACACATGTGATGGCATTTAGGGCCCACTGGGAGGCAGATACGCCAGAATAGTCTCACATGTCAAGTGCCTTAACTCAATCACATCTGCAAAGACCCTTTTTCCTTATTAGGTAACACTTCAAGGTTCCAGGGATGAGGATCTGATGAGTCTTAGGGTGGCCATTATTCAGCCTATTATACCAACCTAAATGAAAACAAGACTATTTATGATCTTTATCTAGCCCTCTTAATGTGAATAGCCATGTCTCGCTAAAGAAATACATTCACGTGTGGGATTATAGGGTGCTGCTCCATACC
>NW_007728662.1:283203-284133 GCF_000696425.1 Galeopterus variegatus | reverse complement strand
AAGTCGACACATCATTTATAAACATGATAATGATGCTTCCTTTGTAGAATTATCATGAGAATCAAATGACAGTATGTGAAGTGCCTAACATGAAGCCTTAATAGGCATGAATTACCTTCCTTCTGCCCTCTCTCCTTCTCCCCCTAGTCCCCTTATTCCAGTTCAATGAACCAACCTCATAAAGCTAAGTCTTCTGAAATTGAACATGCCCAATTCACAGCCTGCTGAGTCTGTGTGGAACCTGCCAGCCCTGCTTCCCCAGCCTGACCAAGTCCTGGGTACTGTCCCATGTGGAAACTGCATGCATCCCTGCCAGCCGTGGGCATGACCCAGTGTGTGATCTTCTCAATTCATTCCTCTCCCCCTGTGCTTTCATCCCCATATCCCCAAGGTATTCTACTTCCTCCATTAGTGATGAAAATGAAAAGGTAGCCAGAGAGCATGCCCAGGAGACTTGAGTCTTAAATTAGGAGAGGGTTTTATACGGTATTATCAGGTTTCCTCTTTGCTTACAGCCCCATATTATCCTTTAATTACCAAGTGTAAAATCTAATCAACCTGTCATCAAATTTCCATGATCTCCTCAAGCCTAACCTACACTTCCATTCCTTGCTCTGATCACTCTTCGCCTCTCCACCCCTCCTGCATGTTTCCACCCTCCTCTGAAACTCCTCTTCAAGGCCAATGGCTTCTTTCCAGCTCCTTGTGCAGCACTTTCAGGGCTTCACTGAGACCTAGTTCTCCCCGGAGGGCCTGGTCCTCCTATGATATGCTCTCAAGGGAGGCTGTTCACACTCCTAAATTTGGAAGCCAGAACTGCATTCCCCTAGTTCCCTTATATTGATTTCAACCTATTACTTCCCTACCTTAGTGTCGGAGTCTTCCAAGCCTCTGAGGAAATGATCAGGCGCTCATAAGTGATAGAAATGA
>NW_007728662.1:280429-282127 GCF_000696425.1 Galeopterus variegatus | reverse complement strand
GACTAGATCAACCCCTCCGGCATCTCTTCTGCCCCATCCAACCTCCAAGCCTACCGTCCATCCTACCTATGATGGATCACCTGCTCTACTGTATGACCTGCATGCTCCACTCCCTTGTATACCTGTTTTTCTGACTACTTTGCCCATGAGCACCAAAACTCCCACCCTGGGTCCTTCCAATAGGCGATCTCCTCTGCCCACTACCTAGGCTGCTAACTTCTAGAAAAAAATCATACAACTTTCCAGATTTTTGCCGCTCAATGTTCATGTTCAACAAATTCAGCTTTGCCTTTGTACCAGTGGATGATTATTCCAACTGCCTTGATCAGCAACCCTCCTCCATTCTCCCAAGCATTTAGTTACTCCAAAATTTCTCAACACTCTCCTTAAATCCCCAAGCCACATTTTTTCCCTTTTATTCCCAGCATCTGGCTTTATCTCTTCAATGGAAAAAAAAATTAAAGCAATCACAATCTGCATCGACATCCCAATTACAAACTTGCTCATATTTGCCACTATCTCCAGCTTCGGAAAGTGAGTCATCCCACCTCTGGTTCAAGGCCAGGCCCTCCCTCTATGCTCTTGACTCCAATCCTCCTCTCACCCCATCAATTGTTCCTTCTTACACTTCCCATCCTTCCCTCTCTAGCAGCTCCTTCTCTCAGCCTATAAACATTCTCTAATGGCTTCCAGTTTTTTTAAAAAAGGTGTTTGACCCTAAATCCCATTCTAGCTACTACTCTTTCTCTTGCCTTCCCTTCTCAGCTAAGCTTCTTGAAAAAGTCATTACACTCTTCACTATTTACCTCCACTTCCTCACATCTCATTACCTTTCAACCCTCTTCAATTAGAATCTGTGCCACATAATGCCATCAGTGACCGACAACCTCCAATCCCCATGGACACTTCCCAGTCTTAGTTCTCTGGACTTCGCTGCTGTGTGTGACACTGCTGGCCCCTCCCTCCTTCATGAAACTCTCTACTCCCTTGATTTCTGTGGTATTATAAATTTGGTAGTAACCAGCATTTAGATGGTCATGAATGACCCGTGGAGAAAAGGATGAGCTCACCCTTGATAGTGTCTAGAGAAGGAAGTATGATCAGGCCAGAGGAACCATATGCCGTAGAGAGCCCACTCTGGCCCTCTTTTGGCTATGCCTCTTCTTAAGGGTAGACAGCTCACAGCAACTACGTACCAACCACAACCTCTCCAAGACTGGGACCCCAATCTACTCTGCCCAAATAGCCCCAAGCCTTTCGAAACTTGGGTGGTCCTCTTGTCCAAATCCTGAGAGTGGACTGCACCACCAGGGTGCTCGCACCTAGGCCTGAAGGGTAGCAGGGGAAAGCTGTTTACAGAAGTGTGGACAGAGTTTTGATACGCAGGCTGGGGTGACTGCAGGCTTGCAATGACTTTCCTCATAGTGGGCTGCAGGCAGGTATGGGAAGCCAAGGGGACAAGCCATGGCCAGTGGCCATTCCTCCCCATGCTGCCACAATCCAACATAGAACTCCAACATGGAGATCCAATACGGAACTCCAAGCAGTAAAAGAATTCTAAATTCAAACCTAGAATTCCAGGTTACTATAAAGCTATATTTTTGAAGGTAGAAGACTAAAACTACCATTATTTAACAGCTTGTTAACTTGATTTATATCTTTTTTGGTATAAAAATATGTTTATTTTGACTTCTATTC
>NW_007728662.1:277525-279005 GCF_000696425.1 Galeopterus variegatus | reverse complement strand
GCATTCATATTTACCAAAGACAGCAACCCACTTTCACCTTAGATGCCACCTCCAGGGGATCCATGGAACCTGCTTGAAGATCTGCATTGAGAGTCAGCAGGAGGAATCCCTGGGGTGGTTGATGATGCCTGCACTGGGCACACTGAACGCTTTCCCTGACCTAGTTACATCTCTTCACTCCATGTATTTCATGTAGGAGAAAACTGGAGTCAAGAGCAGTTACGATACTTTCCCATTCTAGTGAGGGGCAGGATAGGACGAGGATTCATGTCCCCTGATGTCAGGTCAAAGCATTTATTCCTGCAATGCTAGAGGTAAGAAAATGTCATCCTCAGAAGGCATGAGGAACAGACTTCTTCCCAAGCTCTCACAGAACTGCTGGACTTTGAGGGTAAAACAAAATAGAAAAATCAACTCAAAAGATGTCCTGTGAGAAAAATGAGAAAAACAAGGTTTTCTAACAAAGCATTCATATTCTGAATTATGTAGAAATTATTTTGGTTTAATTTTAATGAAAGTAATGTGAACAATCAATTTGGAGACACAAGGAAATGTTTCAATAGCAAGACTGAAAACATTCTCAGAAATTAACCTGATTTCCAGGGTCAACAGGCTTGAATATGCAACAAGTGGACTGTTATCTAGTTGGATGGGTACTGGCTCCACCTTCGCCGCACTTGATTTTGTTTCTCTTTCCCTTGATGGGGAAGTGGGGCCCACAGCCCAGTTATGCTTGGTGCATTGCAGATGCCGAGTAGAATGCTGTATGACTGAATGAAGGATATAGAGTCTGCATAGCTAATGACTCAAATGCCTGCTTTCNGCTGTATGACTGAATGAAGGATATAGAGTCTGCATAGCTAATGACTCAAATGCCTGCTTTCTGTAATCATATTTTCTATCTCATTGTTATCTTTAATTATCACAGCAACAGTAAAAGGTAGACATTACTGTACCTGTTTCATAAATGAAGAAGCTGAAGTTTAGAGTAATTCAGGGCTTTATCTTGTCCAAAGCCATGCAGCTAGTCAACCACAGATACAGGTTCCAGACCATTATTGGTCATGCTTTCTGCTCACTGAATGTTTCCCACTTATGTCCTGTGACTGTACAAGAGTAACATTAAGTATTAGCTTATGTATTTCCCCTGAAAATGGCCCATTTATAACTGTTCCTGTACTGAGAGTTGCTTAGAAGAACTACAGTGTGAAAACCTCAAACTATCGTCACTAAACAAGTAAGCAAATTATAGGTACATAAAAAATTCCAATACCCACCCTGGCACCACTTAACATAGGGTCTGGCTTCTCTGAAACAACCTGCTTCACTCCCAAGTGGGCCCTTTTCTTATTAATTGATATTTGGGTTATTTCTAACTATATACTTAAGAAGTTAATAAGAAGGGCTGACCCCGTGGCTCACTCGGGAGAGTGCGGCACTGGGAGCGCAGCAGCGCTCCCGCCGCAGGTTCAGATCCTAT
>NW_007728662.1:273549-276831 GCF_000696425.1 Galeopterus variegatus | reverse complement strand
TGCGATCCCCTTACTGGTCACAAAAAAAAAAAAAAAAAAAGAAGTTAATAAGAAAATAATTATTTGGAAGTGCTATATTTAGTTTATGCTTTAAAGTACATATATATAAAATATTAAACTTAAAATGTATAATGTCAAATGATATATGTAGTATGATTATAATCATAAAATATGTACAGTTTACATAATAAGCATAATCATATATACAAGTATATATACATACTTGGGTATATACATGTATATACACACACACAGTAAAAAGACTAGAAGAAAACATATTGCAAGTTAAAATGGTTATTTCTGGGTGGTATAAAGCAGGAATTTTTATTTTCTTCTATATGCTCCTCTGTATTTTTCAGCTTTGTCTCCCTTTCTTGTGTTGCTGCCTTCACACCTACATGTCAGTCATACCTGAGGCTCTCCATTGTCTGATATTTTACAAACTGTGTTTTACAAACCATTCATTCCAAGACATGCAATGCATATACACACATTAAATATTTTGGGATGCCCTGCAGAAAAAAAAACAAAATCCCTGAAATTTTTTAACCCAGGACTTTTCACACCCTTTTATGACCATACACAATGGTTACAACAAAACAAAACTGAATAAAAATTATGAGAAGTTTGAGCAACTAAGGTTCTGGGGAACCATGCTTGGGAAGTGCCAACCTGATTTGTAGCTCACCAAGGCAGCATGATTTCAGCTGGAAAGTTATTGCTAAGGAACTAGGTGGCTCTGGGAGGTCAATTCATTCTTTTCAGCAAGTCTTCTCGACACAAGTCTTGCTTCTTTTCCCATAAACAGAAAACAGAAGAAACCGCCTACTGCTGCCCAGAGAGCCTCACCCCACCCATTTTAACCAAAGACAGCTGAAATGAAGCAAAAATAGGCCTATGATTGATGGATACTTTGAAGTCAGAGAACTTTTAGAAGCAAAGTTATAGCTTAGAGAGTTTCTCTGAACTTTATTATTTTACACTTCAATGCTTTATCATGTTGAGGGTGATTTCTTCACTATGTCTTTGGGAGATGCCATCATTTAACTTATGGAAGTCCGAAGTTGGATTGCCTTAAATGAACCCTGCAACTGTTATAAACCTAGCACCACAGGCAGGAAGACCAAGTTGTATAACAGGAAGGAAAATGAATATTTATCTAACCCTATAAATTCAGGCACAGGGATCTACTTGTTCCTTAAATTTGCTTGGAAGTGATGGATCCCCAACTTCTTTTCTGTCCTGTTGACAGCCCCCAAGAAGCCATTTCCATACGCCAAAGTACCTGTAAGTGGCATGAAAAACCTTCAGAGCCACTAACACAGAAGGGGATCTGTACTGGGCCTAGGTTACTTAGGGTGCCTAATAGATCCTTTTCTCTTTGCCAAACAATTTCCCACAGGGATTCCACCCAGCAACCTGAGGTGCCCTGCAGGAATGTATGGATAACTTGGGACTTCATCACACACACCTATATTTAATCCTTCTGAATACACTTCATTCTTCCTGAACACAAAAAGACCAAATTTTGTATTCTCTAACACATTGAAAGGTCGTCGTTTTGTGCTTGTTTGTTTGTTTTGGGGGGAGACATAATTTCACTATATAGTGCTTAAAACTTTCTTCTTATAGAAGTGAGATATTTTTTGCATCCAATTTCATGTTTCTCAAATACTAATCTCTTAAAATATTGGCTTTAATCTCCATGTTTCCGCTTTTGAAACTGAGCAGGAAAGTCCTGAGTGATAAGCATTAGCAGATAAACGCTTACATCCAGAGGGAGTTGGAGACACATTTAAGACCAGCTGGAACCCATTTCATAAATGTGTGAGAAGTGTTTCCTTTTATAATCCACATTTCATTTAGAGCCATGTGACTGATAGTGGCAAGAAGTTTATGGTTAAAACACAATAAATGAGCAATAGAATACTGTGACCTGAGGGAAAAAAGATGTTATTTTAGAGAAAACAGGAAAGGCATAAATAGTATATCAAGGAGGTCATTCAGTGTGAACTACCAAGTCACTCAGGGTTATTAAAATCAATTGTTATTTATGGACCCATTTTACAAACCCTCATTCTTACTTCCTCCCAAATGCTCTGAATGAATGATAGAGAGAAAGCCATGCTGCTCCTCTTGTGCCGCACTGGTTAATTCAGAGGTTTGGTAATTTTCCTAATGAAAAAAAATCAAATTCATAAAAAATGCTCACTGACTACCTGGCAGAGGGCCTGAAACCATATTCAGGATGTGATACAACACATTTATCTGATTGCTTTCTTTTTCAACACACATTGGAGCTCTCCAGAATTAGCTTTGCCTACACTCCAAACTCTGTTGGCACAGCTCTTTCTCAGGTCCTCTGACAGAGTGAAAGCATTTACTGTTAGTGTCATATCCAAGGAAACAGATGATACTAGTGAAAAGATGCAAATAGAAATGATCTAATATGGATATCGTGTGGGAACTTACCTTGAAGCAAGGGTTCAAAGCCTCAAAACTGAATATTCTCAAATTGTATGATTTAGTAAATCAATTTAAAATACACCATGAAAAGCAAAAGGAAAGAGATGGGATAAGTGAACACACTTAGGACAGTTTGCAAGTGCGTGGAAGGACCACACTACCTGAGTCCTGGGACAGGCAATGTTCATGTCTCTTGTCTCTCTGCCACATCAGCCTTCCCCACTGATGGTGCACTTATGAGGACCAGAGATAGGTGATGAGGTTGCAGCAAGAAGACCCCAGAGAGAAGGTGCCCTGGCCAATGACACATACTTGCTCTATCAGAGAGATGCAGGGACATATATACCTGGCCACAACTGTAGCTTCCCAATTAGCCTGCCGAACGGCTCTGGGTTGTGTGTGCATTTCTAGGACAGAGGACATGTGGAACCAGGATGGGTGGTACCAACGTGTGACCAATTTAGAAATGACACAGCTGTCAGTCCAGAGGTGTCATGATCAGGGCTTGATCTTTCCATCCGTTTCTATCTATAAGTATTCTTTATTTTCCCGTCATATATTTCCTTTATTCCATCTTTCTTTAACATGTTTTACAGCTTACTAATTTATTTTCTATATTTAACACGCGAAGTCTGCTTCTCTCACAAGCTATTTCCTTACTCATTATCTAACTTGACATGCTGGGGATTTCACCAATATCTCATAAGCTGCTAGCTTACTGACTCTGCATACTCATCATTTCCTGGGTGCTTCACACTTCACATCTGCTTTCTAGTCTTCTCTAGCCGAAGAGAATGTACATTACATGTGGACCTT
>NW_007728662.1:217203-273482 GCF_000696425.1 Galeopterus variegatus | reverse complement strand
ACAGCTGTCAGTCCAGAGGTGTCATGATCAGCGCTTGATCTTTGCATCCGTTTCTATCTATAAGTATCCTTTATTTTCCCGTCATATATTTCCTTTATTCCATCTTTCTTTAACATGTTTTACAGATTACTAATTTATTTTCTATATTTAACACGTGAAGTCTGCTTCTCTCACAAGCTATTTCCTTACTCATTATCTAACTTGACATGGTGGGGATTTCACCAATATCTCATAAGCTGCTAGCTTACTGACTGTGTACTCATCATTTCCTGGGTGCTTCATACTTCACATCTGCTTTCTAGTCTTCTCTAGCCGAAGAGAATGTACATTACATGTGGACCTTCTCTTGTGCCTTTCAACAGAATCCACAGAGAACATCACAAGAGGCAGAGAAATGCAGCACAGTCTTCAGACGCTCTCTTATAGTTTACAAACTTTGACTCCTTCCAAGAGAGTATGGATAATCATTTTAAGGGTATTCTGAGTATTCATCTTGGGGGCTTGACCTGAAACAGGGAGGACTAATATCCCATGAAATCTCTGGGACTGTGAACTGTTTCAACTCCATTTTTGGTCATTTAGTTGAGCGTGTGCAAAAACAATTCTTGGCCTAATTTTCCTCAGAAAATTTACTTAGTATAAATCACCAATGTAGGTAGAAAAGGAGCCTGAGAGCATCACCCCACTGAGACAAGGCACAGAATTCAGAGTAGGTTCTGGCGAGGTTAAGGCTCTGGTAATAAAGGACTCAGCATCCTTGCACTGGCATGCCAGAAACAAAATCATTCCATTGCTGCTTCTGTGAAATGGAGACTCAGTCAAGGCATTTGCTCCTCCTAATCTTGTGTTTATGGCCATTTGTGCAAGAAGGGCAGGAAAATATACAGAAAGAAAGAAAGGTAGGGAGGACCTCTGCCTGTTTGGTCCCCCCAAAGCTTAGCTTTCTCCAGTATGGTGCAGAGGGTGAGTCCACACCTGGTCTCTAAAAACACACAAGCCTAGGGTCAAATCCCGGCTCTTTAATATCTATTACCTGCATGATTCTAAGTAAGTCATTTAACCTCTCTGAGCCTCAGTTTCTTCATTTATAAATTGATGATAATAATACCCATCTATGAAGGTTGCAGCGAAGATTGAATGAAATTATTGACATAAACAGCATAGCACACAGTACTTAGCACATGCTGTGGTCATTGCTATTATAATCGTTGTTGTTGTTGTTGTTGTTGTTGCTATTATATTAACCTCTCTGAGCCTCAGTTTCTTCATTTATAAATTGATGATAATAATACCCATCTATGAGGGTTGCAGCGAAGATTGAATGAAATTATTGACATAAAGAGCATAGCACACAGTACTTAGCACATGCTGTGGTCATTGCTATTATAATCGTTGTTGTTGTTGTTGTTGTTGCTATTATTAGTAGTAAGACTAGCCTTAGAGTAAGAATTATAATACTTTAGGAGTAGAATTTCCAAAATGCTCCCCTACCTGCTGGTCAATGCCTCAAATCTCTTCAATGAAATGAAACCTTTTATTTTAGAATTGGCAAAGGATCTTGAAGTGAGACTATCTCCCTGGAATTGTGACACATTGATTTAAATTCATACAAAGACTTAAATGTCAGTTGTAAATTCCTTTTCTGGGTGGAGGTTTTGAAAAGGATGGTGTATTAGTCATGGTTCTCCAGAGAAATAGAACCAATAAGATATATATAGATTTATAAGAGGAGATTTATTATAGGATTTGGCTGACATGATTATGAAGGCCAAGAAGTCCAACAATATGCCATCTTAAAGCTGGAGAAGCATGAAAGCCAGTTGTACAATTCAGCCATTTCCAAAGGCCTGAGAACCAGGAGCTCTGATCCAAGGGCAGTGTAGTAGAGTGAGAGCAAATTGGCCCTTCCTCCACCTTTTTATTCTATTCAGGCCCTCAATGGATGGGATGATACCTGCCCATATTAGTGAGGGCTGATCTTCCTTATTCAATCTAAAGATTCAAATGCTAATCTCTTCTGAAAACACCCTCACAGCCATACCCAGAAATAATGTTTTACCAGATATCTGGGCATCCCTTAGCCCAGTCAAGTTGACATAGAAATTTAACCAACACAGACGGCAATAAGGAATAGAAGATACCTGAAAAGGAGAGGGTCAGAGAGGGAAGACTGGAAGCTTTCAGCCAGGTGCACAGTCTTTGAAATCAGAGTGGGGTTTGATCCCAAACTTTACCACTGTCATTGTGACCTTTTTTAACCTCTGTGAATCTCAATGTCTTCATTCATAAAATGGGGATAATGATGGTACCTACCTGCTAGGGCTCTTGTAAGGGTTCAAAGAAATACCACATATGAGGAACACTGGCTGACACATGGTAAATTCTCACTAGGGGTTGATTTTCCTTCCTGCACATTTACAGTCCTGCCTGGAGCTGATCCTGTTTTCTTACACTGGATTCTCTGTCATAGCTAGTGATAGCTTTCCTACAGATTGTGAGTAGAAAGATCCAGAGGCTTTTAAGACTGAATTTCTATGTCAAAGAAATAGCAAATAGAAGCTGTCTGATGATGAAGCAAGTTAGTCGAGAAAATCTTGACACCATCACCCTACTACCACCACTGGGAAACAGACAAAGTCTCTCTATCCCCGGATGAAGTTGCAGACTAGAAGTCTAATTCTTTTGTTCATCCAGACCTGGGTGACCTTTCTAACACTTGGGTCTCCCTGGACTGTGGAATTTACCAAAGGCCAGGCTGGTAAGCAAATGGAGCTAGAAGTTCTGCTCTGTTCTATACTCTAGAACCCTCCCCGAGTTTCTGGGTGTTACTCAAAAACCTGGGTTAAGTAAACTAAGTGACTGACATTTCAACAGGCTGTCAAGATCTCTGGGGCCATCCCTGAGCCTCCAGGGCCAAGCTGGGAAAGGAGAGGACAGATAGGAGCTACCAGAGCTCTTGCACAGATAAGGTTTCTGGTTCTACCACTTTTGCACAGCTGAATATGTCCCCCAGGAGAGAGGGAACTGCACCGTACACTTTTGTGAATTAGAGCTTTTCTAGTAGCTCAATTTTAAAAAGACAGGATGAGCAACACAGTCTGAGAATTTCAAGATTTGTGGTAGGGAATGCAGAGAAGGCCAGGAGAAACATCCAGTCAATGAAGTTCTATTTACAGAATAATGAAAATAATTAACACTCAATATGTGTTCACTGGCAGTGTTCTAAAGGTTTACCTGATTTAATCTCCACAATGACCATACAGGTAGTTGGTAGTCTTTCCCCAATTTAACAGCTGAGGAAATGAAGGAACAGAGAGGTTAAGTAACTTGCTGAAAGTTGCACAGCCAGTAAGTAGTAAAGGCAGGATCCAAAGACAGACATGCTGGCACTGTAGTCTACATGCTTAACCATTGGGCTAAACCATAATGGCAACATACATTTATTAAGCCCTATGTTCCAGGCACTGTGCCAAACACCTGTTCTATGTGGATCACCTCATTTAATCCTGCAGTAACCATATATGATATCATTATATTCCTCATTTCACAGATGATTTAACTGGAGTTTGGATACATTGAGTGACTTGTCCAAGGTCCCAGAGGTCTACTTTGTCCAGGTTTACAAAGAGGAAAGCTACTAAGTTGAAAAAACCCTTTGCTATCCCATACCACAAACCAAAAGTTTTGGGGTATCACTAATAAGCAGACATGAGACAGTTTTTGCAACATCCACTTCAAGAGATCTTCATTTTTGTCATTTATGGATATCAGTGCATATTTAAATAGAAAAGATCTATTTCAGGATACAGAGATTTCATGCTGTGCCTTTTTTTACTGTTCAGTAAAAATCCCATCTGTTTATGCTGCATCATACTGTGATTTTATTTGTGTAACTTCTACCCAGATGTGAAAGACATTAGCTAATGAGGTCTGTGCTCATGTCAAAGAGAAAGGGAATTCAATTATTCCTCAGAACAAGTCCATCAGCAACCCTTTCTTCTTCCTCTGATCATCCTAAATCCATCCCAGCTAAGTCATACCTATAGTAAATGGATCCAGTTGTCTTACTGCCTAAAAATAAAAATAATAAAGCAACTCTTAGATTTCCATACTTCTGATGATTTTTTTTTTTCTTGCAACTGGCATTTGGCTGCCGTCACTCCGCAGGCATGCCCTAGTTCCGCTGAGAGCTTCCTCAAGAGTGGTGACTTGATGGTATTTTTGGTTTGGGGTTTGAGGTAGGGGAAGTTTGAGGGAGAAAATGATAAAGCAGCCTGTGATTTCTTTTTAAGTCACATGAACAATTTACATAGACTCTGAAAAAAGAGAAATTAAGTGTAAAGAGGTCAGCCAGGCCTGGCTCTGACATAGTCTGAGGTGAGCCACACCGGAAAACATGGTTTGCGGAAGACAAAGCTGTGCCTGAATGATAACAAAGGGCAACTTCATTTTGAAAAGTGAAGAGGAAAGTTGTTAGGGACGGGAAGAATTTTCTTGGGGTTCTTCTCACAGGATGCAGTGAAATATGTCAGGTCGTCTCCTGAAGATCACTATTGCTCCCTTTGTCCTTCCCAATCCAGGCTGAGCCTTGTCCTAATCACTCAGACCCCACAGCCCAGCCCTGGCAACCAGCAGGACCCAGACACAGTTAACAGAGTCCCAACATGCCCAGCACTTTAGGCTGTGAAAAGATCTTTTCCCTGGTGTTCAACAGCCCTTGGACAGCCCTTAAGAATAGGATGCAGAAATGCCATGGAAAACTAATTTTCCCTTGGAACACAAGAAAAAAAACAGGGTCAATAAATGGTCTCTGCATTTTCAAACTCATTTGCTTCCAGCTTCTTTCCTGAGACCTCCTCCCTTCTCTCTCTTTTATAGACCATATTCTCTGTGCTTTACTTCCTGAGAAAAAGCCTCCTTCTATTCCTTGTCTCTGTTCAAGTCAAGTGAAAGAGTGTTTTTCTAAGGCTAGGCCCTATAGGGAGTCCAGGAGAAGTAGATCTGACAGACTCCCTGCCCTCAAGGGGTACACAAACTCATTGGGGAGATATGGCGGACACAAGGGTAGTACTTAGGGGACAGTCAGCCACCACTAGTTCATTTGACATTTTGTGAGAAGCCGAAAAGGCACCCCTTCCTCTAGGTGGGCTATTGGCATGGAGAGAGAAGCATGGGCTGGGTCTCAGCCCCCACTTGACCCCTTGGCCAGGTACCCTTGAGCAGAACACAAAAGGCACAGCCATGTGGGACAGCCCTAGGACAATAATAAAGTGTTCAGCCCAATGTAATCCACCACAAATAGGCATAGCACAGAAACTGTCTGACACAGTCAGAAAAGGGAGACACAATTGTTGGTTAGTTTTATTGGGAAGGCTTTGTGTAGATGGTGGGCTTTAGAATGGGGGGTAAGCTAGAAGGTCACCTTCTGGATGGGGAAGGCCATTCCAACAGGAGAACACTGGATAAGCAGAGACATGGAGAGGAGAAGCAGCATCAGTCCCTGCTTCTTCAAGCCCTTTTTCTCCTTTTGCTCTTACATGCCTTTACTTAAAATATTTCCTCAGATTCCTCAGTCTCATTCATTTATCACTTTTCCTCAGATCCCCTCAGTAAAGGACGGGCAGACACTCTGTTTGCATGACGAAGCCTGTTCTGATTCCATCAGTGCTAAACTTCCTCAGTGGTGAATAAATCACACCGGTCTCCATAGTTACGAACCTCCATTGTGTCATGCGCTTCAGTCACACAGCAAAAGTGAAGATACTTGAGGTGGCACAAACACCAGACTTGGTGAGCCTCTGAGATGACTTAACCTTAATCCTCAGCCCAGGCAGCTCAGTTCCCGGAGCCTGATTTTTCATGACTATCCTCTTACTCTTTTATCTCTTTATGAAACTGGTATTAAGGGATATGGCTGAAGTATAAGAGACATTAACGCCTGTGAGCAATGATCAGTGGATAAACAAAAATAAGATTGACATAAATATATCAATGAGTCATTTATCTGCCACCAGCCTAAATAATATTTTTTCAAGTGGAATCTTATTTTCAGATCTCAGTTCTAGTTAGCAAACTGACAAATGAAAACATAGCATGTTGCCAGCATATTTATATGTTTGTTTCCCTCCCAGCCCAATACAAATAAAGTAACCATCATGGAAACAAAACAAGATTGTCCTTTCCATACAGGAGTCTTTTCTACAATATTCCTATAGGACCATTACCTAGTTTCCACTGGAAGGGTATCAGGGCACCACTGATGGAGTTCACAGCGCTGGGGAGCTACCCCTTCCATTGTTGGAAAGCTCTTACTGGTTTTTTGAAAAATCTTCTTTACATTAAATTTACTACCTTCTGCTTCACTGATACCCAGTAGCCCTAAGTTCGCCTTCCACCAGAGCATAGAATGTTTTATGTAGTTGAAAAAACAGTAAACACAAGTCAAGAGACCTGCATTCTAGTCTCAGCATCTCCGTTTAACCACCACGCTATTTTGAGCAAAGTGAAATTAACCTCCTTGAGCTTCAGTTTCTTCATTTATAAAATGAGAGCAATGTCTGCCTGGTCCACCCTCACAAGGCCAATATAAGAATCAAATTAAATAAAAATAAAAGAGTTTTGAAAATTTTGAGGTAGTATGTAAAGTGTTAACCATTATTCACACATAAGTCCTCCAGATATTTGAAGACAGCTGGTGTTCCCTTGGTCTTTGCTGGCATGACAGTTTCTAGATTTCTTCTCCATGCCAATTGTCCTCATCTAGGAGCTTCCCATTTGTCATTGTCTCTTTTAAGTTTGGTACTCAGAATAAAGCACAGAGATGGTAAAACCAGCTAAGGAGAAGGGAGTGATTCTCCTCCCTGATCGCCAGGACATACACAGCACACTTCGATTACTGCTGTCTCCTAATGCACTGCTGCTTCTAACAGACTTTTCAGACTATTAAAGTCCTATGCTATGTATTAAAGTCAATTAACATCTCTCTGACTTTAATTTTTCTTTTTTTTTAATAGACTTTATTTTTAGAGTAGTTTTAGGTTCACAGCAAAATTGAGCAACGGCACATAGATTGCCCATATACCCCCTGCCCCACACAGGCCCCTTTATGTCTTTTTCACATAAGCTGCTGTCAAACCAGGCCTACCCTTTCCTGAACTCATTTAATGTTAGGGTTCACATCAGTGCACAGTTTCATATTTATATCCATTGAATTTATCTCTGTTGAATTTCATCTCATTGCTATCAGCTCATTGTCAAAGAATAGAAGACTGTTCCATTATTCTTTAGCTACTTCAACTGACCTTTCTGTATGCAATGGGGGTTTCTGCAGCCATGTGTCACAGGAAGACTTCTGAGAAGTCTCAAAATGTTCAGTAAATAAAAACAGTTGGAGAAAGATCTATGCACCACAGAAGGAAGTCTCCCTAACCAAGGTCTTATAACTAACATTCCTGTGGTGAGAAAAGATTGTTTTAATAAGATTTTATTATTAAGATGATTGATCTGGTAAAGTATTTTTAGCACTAATAGATATTTCCACTTCCAGAGAGTTGCAAACATAATTGCAATTCCAAAGTTTGAAAACATTTTTCTATGTTCTCAGCATTTAACATGGATTTTTTTTTAATTAAAACACTTTCTCAATAAAACAACACCTACAGATTCACGTTATTCACCATGTGAATCAGGAGTGATGAGACTTTTTCCAAAAGAAAAGCCAATAACTGAGCCTAAAAGCATGGATAGAGAGTGCTAAAGGCACATCAAAAAGGCTACCTTATCCTTGACCTCTCCAAAGGGAGTTAAAGGTAACCAGGCAGATGGGACACAGGGACCCTCACCTCCAACAGGCAAGGATTAACCAGAAGTCCTTTGGTTGCAAGTGACACAAACCCATTACTGAGTGGCTTAAGCAAAAAAGAGAATTTATTAACTTATACAGTAATTGAAACATCCAAAAGTTAGTTTCAGCAATTTCACTCCTCAGTATATCCCCAGACATGTGTAAAGATGTCAACAGCAGCATTGTTTATGGTGGTAGGGAGCTTGAGTCAGCCTAGGAGCCTTAGCCAAGTCAGGCCCATGAGTTACGTACAGTAATGTGGTGAGAACTTCAAAACACAGTACTGGATTAAAAAGAAAAGAAAAAAGAATCTTAGTGAAGTCTATCATACAGTGCCATTTATTTATATTAAAAACACATACATGAACAAAACAATGCCAATATATGTTCTTGGATATGTATGTACCTTTAAAAAATACATAAACACATTTAAGTAGGTGCCTATAGTAGGAGGAGAATGAGAGAGGAGATGGGGGGGAAGGGGAATGATAATTTTTTTAATGAGGGGTATCTTTCACAGACCAGTAGTGATGTATGCCAAGAACTGAGGAGGATGATTAACTCAACTTCGTGTACCGACAGTCCAAGAATTTAAAACAAACAGATCCATGGGTCTTTTTTTTTTTTTTCCATCCAACAATGTAATCTTGAATCAGGTGGTCTCTGTCTCTCAACTCACTTCCCTCTGGATTGGCTTCATTCTCCAGCAAGTTCTCTCCACCTGGAGGGAAAGAGAATACTGGCAGCAACAGGTGCACCTGGTATTCACAGTTCATGATCTCAAGAAGAGACAGTCTTTCAACATTCCTACCCTTCTCTGAACAAGGACTCTGCCTGGCCTTGCTTGAGTCATGTACCCACCTCTGAACCCACCACTGTCACCTGGAAACAGGCTATTCTAATTGGTCAGACTGCTCACACACCTACTTATGTGATGGGGCAGGTGAAGCTCTTTGATTGGCAGCCCTACTCGTGCCACCTCCCACTCCAGCTTACCTCTAGCACAGTTCTAGGGGCCAAAGCAGTCCTGAGCAGTCCAAATTCAAAGATAACTTGACTCTGACAAAAACTTGCTTATTAATTGGGCTGGACTTTGTAGAGTGCATTCGAAAAATAGATTTTATTTTTCCTCCCATTCTTGTGCTTCAAACCTGCTCTGTATAATCTCCCTTTTCTGAACCCAAACAACATCGAGCAAACCACATAACTTTTCCAGTGCTTTTCACCTTTATAATAGTCTTATTTCAAGGTATTATACAGGTTCAGTCTTCTTTGATGTGAAAACTTCCCTCTTCTCTTCTTCCAATCTTCCTCCGCTGCCTTCTAGGTTGGGTCTACCGAGTCCCAGGAATCACAATAGGGAAGTGGCCACAGTCCTTATTCCAGCCGCACCCTCATCACTCTGCTGTCTGTTCCTCCCCAGTTGAGGAGTAGAGCAGAAAGAAGTAAAGAATCAAAAAGATCTTCGTTATTTAGCTGGTGCCATTTTATTTGGCCATTGGTATCCTCTGTGGAACAGATGTTCAAATGCCACCTCAGTCTCTCCTGTCGGGAGCTTAAGTGTGTTCTTTAGAAAAAACCTCAAGCCCCACTGGGGATCACCAAGACCTTCCTGTTTGCTCAGGTGGACATGTATACTCTCCTGCTCACCACTAATGACTCGCCCTTAGCTCTCATTCAGCCCATAATCCCCCACGCAGACAGTATTCTTGGGCAGGGTCTTTTTAAGATGGTTATACCTCCCATGGTGTCCACTTTACTCTTCAGAAAACACAATGCTTACCCTGCTTGCTATGGAATTGTAGTTTATTCCCACTACGATCTCTCTTCTCTTTGCTCTGAGGGGCAGCTCCAGCCCAGCTCCTGTCTAGGCAAGGAGCAGACTCCATATTCTGTTCTCACAAGCTCCAGGGAACAAAGGTCAAATTCTCTCAAGACTACACAAAAACATGTTCATAAATGTTCATAGTGGCATTCTTCATGATAGTCCAGAAGTGGAATCAACCCAAATGTCCATCAACAGAGGAATGAACAAAATGCGGCATATCCATACAATGAACTATTATTCAGCTATGAAAAGGAGTGAAGTACTAACACATGCTAAAATATGAAGTACCTTGAAAACATTATTCTAAGTGAAAGAAGCCGGACACAAAAGCCACATATTATATGATTCCATTCAAATGAAATGTCCAGAATAGATAAATCTGTAGAAAAAGAAAGCTGATTTGTGATTGCCAGGGGTTGGGAGAAGAAGAGAAGGGGAGTGACTGCTAACAAGTACAGGGTTTCTTTTGGGGGTGGTAAAAATGTTCTAAAATTAGATAGTGGTGATGGGTGCACAGCTCTGTGAAGATACCAAAAACCACTGAATTATATATATTAAAAGGGTGAATTTGATACATAAATTATATCTCAATAAAACTGTTATTTTTAAAAAATTCTCTCAAGAACTCCCTTGGTGGAGGTGGGTAAGGGACCACAGATGATAGAGATAGTTTGGGGCACCTCTGAGCAAGCCCTGATGTTAGTCCAGTTCTTCTCAAATGAAAGTGGAGGTACTTGTCCCCTATTGTACTCTGCCTCAGAGTCTCAGCACAAGACCACAGGAAATTCCCATCGAAAAATTTTATATTTGTGTATTTCCAGATTCTAAGAGTAACCAGGATGCTTATGGTGTCCACATCAACCTCCATATGGGATATTCGCTTTTCAAAATTTTCAGCAAAGATAGAAAAAAAACTATCAGTGTCTACTCAAAAAATCAGAGACACTTCACTGCTTTACAATCTCAGAAATAAAGGAAAGATGTTCACTAAATATTATTGGTTTTATTATTGATTATGCATATTCATGGGGTACAAAGTTGACTGTCTAAGATTTGTGCCTAAGATGTGATAGCCAGATCAATACTATCAGCATGCCTATTACCAAATTGCAATTATTCCCTGTGTCCCTCACCCAATTAATCCCCAACCTTCCTCCCCCTCTCTCCACCCCTACCCCACTCCACAACCCTAGATATGCTCTCTCCCTCTGCAACTCCAAAGCACCACTGGGGTCTTTCCTTCCTTCTTTCTGTCTTAGCTCCCACATATGATTGAGGACATGTGGTATTTTTCCCTCTGTGCTTGGCTTATTTCACTCAACATAATTTTCTCCAAGCTCATCCATGTTGCTGTAAATGACAGAATTTCATTTTTATGGCAGAGTAGTATTCCACGGTGTATATATACCACATTTTCCTTATGCAGTTATCTGTTGATAGACATTTAGTTTGTCTATTGTAAGCAGAGCTGCAATGAACATGGGAGAGCAGGTACCCCTTCGACGTGATGATTTCCATTCCTTTGGGTATATACCTAGAAGTGGAAATGCTGGATCGTATGGTAGATCTCTCTGTACATGTTTGAGAAACCTCCATACTGTTTTTCATAGTGATTGTACTAATTTACAGTCCCACCAACAGTGCAGGAGTGTTCCCTTCTCTCCACACCTTTGTCAACATTTGTTATTCTCTGTCTTTTTTATTACAGCCAGTCTAACTGGGATGAAGTGATATCTCAATATTGTTTTAATTTGCATTTCCATGATGATTGTTGATGTTGAGCATTTTTTAAGTGCCTGTTGGCCATTCATATGTCCTCCTTAGAAAATGTCTATTCACCTCCATTTTTTAATTAGGTTATTTGGTTTCTTACTGTGTAGTTGCTTGAGTTCCTGATATGTTCTGGATATTAATCCCTCATCAGCTGTACAGTATGCAATATTTTCTCCAATTCTGTAGGTTGTCACTTCACTCTGTTGATTGTTTCCTTTGGTGTGCAGAAGCTTTTTAGTTTGATATAGTCCCATTTGTTTATTTTTTCTTTTGTTGCTTGTGCTTTGGGGCTCTTGTTCATAAAGTCTGCGCCCAGACCTAGTTCCTGAAGTGTTTCCCCTATGTTTTCCCTTAGTGGTTTCACAGTTTCAGGTCTTATACTTAAGTCTTTAATCCATTTTGAGTTGATTTGGGTATATGGTGAGAGCTGAAAGTACTACATGAAGCCATGGTAGCTAAGCCTCACACAGAGAGGCTGTTTCTTATTTTGCTCACCTTGCAGCATCATACAAATGTTTGCACTGTTGATGACTTCAATCGTTGCTATTATGGCTTTAGGAGGAATATGTTTTATTTACCCACAGTGGTGTTATACCCAGTGCTATTGCTGGGTACTCAGTGACAAGGGTAACTAACACAGGCAGGCTCCTTGCCTATCCCGAACTTGCCTCACGGCAGCGATCAGTTAAAAAGAATTCCAGTGATTCTGCATACTTCTGTCAGTGATCACCCGTGATCAAGAGAAGATGATGGCTCTAGCAGATACCAGTGAGGAGCATTATATTATCTGCAGAAGCAGCTAAGCTATTAAAAACATAACACATTCACGTACATACACACACCACTATGTGAGCACTAGAATTGAAATCCTTCATGATTACGTGCTGCTAAATAGTTACTCTTGTAGTTACACCCTTTTTTGACTAAGTATTAGTGCCATGACATTGTAACTAACACAATCAGAGGAAGAAAAAGTCTTCCCCTTTCTAAAAGTTACAGCAAGACTCTCGTGTAAAGATTATTAAATCCACTGTTTTTTCAGAAGGTATTTTGCAGTTTTGCTTTTATGGACTAGTTTATAGAATAGTACACATTGAGGAGTTTTCTTTCAAAATTCAAACAGTTATCACATTCTATTAACCAACATTCAGTGAAATTTTGTAATTGATGTCTAGTTTGTTTCACTCCTAAAAGGCTATATTTTTCCAACATTCTTCCATCCTCTAATTCTTCAAAATTTGCATTGAACTGGATCAAAAGCTGTCCCGGATGGGACTTCCATATCGCTCTACCTAGAATGAATGTCCATTAGACATTCTCAAGAACAAATGATCTCTTTCTACATGCCCAATTCTTTGGTTCTCCCAGCCCCACAACACCTATCACTTGAGATTGCCTGGCCTCAACTCTTGAACCCAAAGGAGTCTTCATGTGTGTGATTGTGTGTATGTGTGCGTGTACGTGGGTGTGTGTGTGTTCATATTCCTCACATGTCAGAGGTTGAGTAGGGAAGGTAAATACAAATATACCTGCTTATACAAACATCATATAGACTTAAGACTGGAAGAAATCTTAAATCTAGGTACCTCACTTTTCAGATGAAGCAACAGACCTGAAGAGATTAAGTAACTTGCCAGGAGTCACACAATTAGTAGTCAACGACACAGAGCTGCAAGCAGTGCTGGGTCTTCAGTGCTTTTTCCTTTAACCTCCTACAATCTTTCTCTGTGCCATATTTCCTCATCTGAAGCATAGGGATAATAACTATTCTGCCTACTTCACAGGGCTTTTGTGAGAATTAATGAGATAGCATATGTGAATGTGCTTAAAACCCTTACAAATGTCAGTTGCTATTTAAAATGAAAATTATTTCAATCCAGAAAATAAATGCATACCGTAAAATATGTATAATAAAATAATTTGCAAATGAGAAATACTCTGCAGATGACTTCTAGCACTTATAATTAAGTTTTCAATTAAAACTAAGTACCAAATAAAACTGAAGGGAAAATAAGATCATCTTCCGAGCATGGGGCTAAAAGAAATCAGCATGTGCCTAATGGAAATTAGGCAGCTACATGGGGCCTAATGAAAATTAGATTATGTCGCTAAAAGCAGGGGATTATACTATGCCCTTTATTTCCCTTCCACTACTGACTCACTTTTATGGCACCCTCTTCAGTAATGGAGCTTTGAGGTTATCATGATGGAGATGATTAGATTTTCCTTTTCAAGAAGAAAGTGGTCATGTTCAACAGAAGTGAGTCCAAGGGAAGAAATTCTTTGGGCTGATATTTTAAACTATATTCAAATTTTGGAAAGCTTCAAAATGCAAAAAATGGGAATGGGGGAGGAAGAAGGGAACCCTTCCTGAAGTGTTTAACCTGCATTCAAACACCAAGAATGAGAAATAGGTAGAAAGAATTGAACTTAAAAAAAAAAACAGAACCACATCTTATGACTTCTTTAGAGTAATTTAACAGCAGTGGGACAACATACATGACTGGTATTGGGGAAGACTGGTTATTCAGGAAAATGAATTAGTATAGACATTTCCTTAACTTGGGCATCAAGAAGAGAAAGTCTTAACATTGCAAACTTTGTATAAGCAACCCCTCCTAAGCACACATGTGCCCGTGCACAATTTACTAAAGCCACCTACTAATACACACACCCCAAAATTCCTTTGAACCAGCAACTAAACTGGCCAACTAAATAGGTCACTTCATAGCAACACAGAGAATGTCCGACTCAGCCCTTCTTCCTTGCCACCTTTTCTCTGTCAGAAGGAAAGATTAAGTAGTGGCAGAACAAGCCATAAGTGAGATGATCAAACAAGAGATTAAACACCTGCCCCTGAGGGCCAGGCAGACACTTGGGGGAGAGGCAATTAGAAGAGACCAGCCAGGTGGGCAGTGCATAGTGTCAGGAGAGTAAAATAATAGACAGATGGGCAGCTGAACGGGTGGAAGAAGCATAGCAACAGGAACTCCTGGAACAAGTAATATTCAGAAATCCGGGCAGCAAGAAGGTCTAGCCGCTGGTATCTAGAACTCTGCTTGGAGAATGTAGTTCAAGGGCGGACGGGAAGGATCAAAGCAGAACCTCTGCTCCAGAAGAACTGAGGGATTGATCAGAAATTAAGTCAGAGACTAAGGATGCAGGAAAATAAGACAAAGACCCAGCTACTACAACAAAGATACAAGGTAAAAGTTTGGCTCAAGGAACAGAGCAGAAGGCTCATTACTGCAAATAAGAGACAAGACCAGGACAGGCTGGCCTGTGCTCATGCTGCACTCATGCTGAACAGCCAGACTCTGGCCTGTTTTCTTTTTTCTATCCTCCTGTTTGGGAAGGGGTCCCCTAGCCTGGGACAGAGCTGAGTAGAAGCTGAAGTCTGATCTCGCTTATTGGACCAGGTGCTCCTATGATACCCTGTGTATATCTCTTATGTTGCACTTATTTATTGAGCAAAGACTTAGATAGCACTTACTATGTTTTAGGCATTCTCCTAAGTATTCATAAATATTAACTCCTACGACATCCCTATGAGGTAGGTACAATGACGATCACCATTTTATAAATAAGGGAAACTAGGCATGAACCCAAGTACTCAGACTCCAGGTCCATGTTTCTGACCACTGCCCCATACCATTTTGCTACCTTTGTCATGATCCATCTGTGTTTCTCTTCACCTCTAAAGTCTAAGATGTGGTCCCTGCTATCAAGAACTTCAGTCATCTTTGCATCCCCCATGCCTAGTGTAATGCCTAGTACATAGTAGGCCTTACTAAATGCCTGATGGATGAATGACAAAATAAATGAATGAATGGATATGTGCCTGGCATATTAAACATACAAACAACAGAGACAGCAGGGTCTTTGACAGGGGAAACAACAAGAGATTCAGTTAACGTAATCTGCACGATTGTGCAACAGAAGGCAGCTGGAATCCAAGACAGGGAGTGGCTAGTGGAGCTGCACAGGGGAGGTGCTAGGGATATGTCTCATAACAGAAGCTGTTGATCAGTAGCTTTAAAAGGTAGCTGAGGTCAGAGGAGGCTGGGGCACAGGAAATAGTTGTACAGTGATCTGATACTTGCAAAGGCCATGCTTTCCACTTGCTCTATGGTGTTTTAGAGGTTCTGCTCCACACCTGAGAGAATATATAGATTTGGTCAACCACAATTTGTGTGGGGAAGTGACTGTTGCCATAAATCATGTCAGTAGTCTCATACGATTGGCACATGACGACCTCTGAATAAGAGTCAGCTATAATCAGCATGGCTCAAATTTAACCATCAAAAGGACAGAACAGTATTAAATATAGAACTGATCTGGCTAATAGCATAAAAGCCAGAAAGGTCACTTCTGAGAAAAGTCTTCATAAATGTTTGAGCATTGAATGGGCTCTTTTTTGCTTTTGTGCACAGATATGCATATACCTAGGAGTTAAGGTGGACAGATCTCACATGCACACATTTCTCACTGTCTTATAAATCCCTCTCCAACCAGAACCATCAAGCTAGGCAATGAGTCAGTAGTCAGTTAGCATTACATGTAATTTCAAGAGGAGAAAATTAAAATATCTAACATTTACTAAGCACTTACTTGGTGCAGGGTGTTATTTAAAGTGCCTCACACATATTAACTTATTGAAACCTCACAACAACCCCTATTTTATAGAGGCAAAGAAAGAGGCATACTGAATTTAGGCAATTTGTCCAAGGTCACTTGCCAAATAATTGGTAGAGGCAAGGTTCAAACCCAAGGCAGTTTGGCCCCAGAACCTGTGCTTAGAAACACAATTCTATGCAGACCATCCACTCTGAGTACAGCAAGTATTGGAATGACTAGAATGTAAAACTGGCTTCCAGCAGCCACACCCAACTCAACTTCAGACACCCATTTGGAGCCCATGGACTGAGATATATGCTCATGACTATGTAAATCACCCAAAATGTTTATCCTCTTGATTTAATAGATGTAAAGGAGTATAAGAATCTCAAAGGGCTTCCAAAGATGCACAATATAGTCTCAGGTTAGAGTCTTCCCTGATCAGAGGTGGAGCGAAAAAAGATCCAAGAAATATTTTATCCAAGATATGACAGTGAACTCTGATCCATGCTAGTGGTCAGCAAAAGCTACTATTTAAAGTGACTGTTTTGTATGTTGTTGTTTTTTAAGTCACTACTACTATCCCTGCTGCTCCCCAACAGACTTTCTTCAGGCCAAACGTATTCCAATTAGAGGATGCCTCAACAGCACTAGGGAGCCTTTGGCATCGAATTTCCACCTTGGCAAGAAACCAGAGTAAGAATTGCCCTTCTCAGCCCATGTGGACCAAACCCATCCAAAGCAAACAGTTCCCATAACTGTTTACGGTAGAAAAAGTTTCTTCCTTTAAACAGGGTGAATGTGGAAAATCACCCAGCCAGACATCGCTTGTTATTTTAGCACTTCTGAAATTCAGGGAGGGGAACATCCCAGCACTCTTCACATGGAAAATGCACAGGTTGAGAAGCACATCAAATGTCCTATCTGAGTCTATAAAGATTTCGTTGTTTCTCTAAAAGGACATTTTTATCATAATTACTTAAACTGCGACCTTGTTTAATATCTCCACCTAAATAGCACCTCCTGGCCCAGGTTTGAAATTCTCCCTGCTTTTCTGTGACACTATGCAGAGAAATTTCATAATTTGTCTGTGTTCTCTGGTCTGGCATTGGCAAAACCAGGGAAAGACCACAGTGAGTCATATTCCAGTCATTGGCTTCCACTGCTGATTATTGTAACTTTCCAGTTATAAATAAGTACCATTACATTATTACTGAAATACTTTGAGACGACCAATAATGTGTGCCAAATTATTATTTAAGAAAATATTTGTGAGGATTCACAGACCCAAGCCTGAAATTTGGTGAGCCAAAACAAGGCATCTGGCAGATATGTAGTTGAGTTGACAGCTTCATGAAACAGGGGATCAGGTAAGTGTAAGGAATACAGCATAGGCTAGAGCACAAGGGATTTGAATGAAGTTATGTGGATTTGAATGTTCTCTTTCTCCTAGTTTCCCAAATGTTAGGCATCCCTAATGCAAACTTGATTGAGCCTTTACTTCTTTAAATTCTGAAATGCCTAGGCCAATTAGAATAATAGACAGTACTAAATGTATGGAAACACTTTTTATTAAGTATTAAATATATTGAGAACATGTATTAAAATAATAGTATTAAATGTTTTGGGAATAGCAAAACAGTGTTCGATTCTTACTTGTATGGAACCTGTTCCGGAAATGAAAAAGACTATATAACACACAAAGTGAAAAATCACCCACTTAAATTTCCATGTTCTTACACAATTAAAAGAGGCAGCATGGAGCAGCAATCTTTAAGAGGAACTCATTTATGTTTAAAATAAAATAAAATAGGTATTCAGATGCCTTATAGAGGTTAATTCATGAATAACCAAGATCCTGACAACTAATGATCCAGGAAAAAGGAATGATCATGGGAACCCCTGGCTTTACCCTTCTCTGTGTGGAGCTAAGAAAGAGAAGGCCCTTCGGCAGCATCTGCTGCTCTTTGCCCTGAAGTGAAAGCTGATAGTGGACATCAGTTCTGCTGTCAGATTGGCTAATGTGTTGGCAAGCGCCAGCGGTGGCTGCATGTGCCTCCAGAAAACTCTCCTCCTCCCCACAGATCAGCTTTTGTATCCCTAATCCCAGGAATCAGGAAATCAGGGTGCCATGCACGCAACTGCAATCTCTGCAGTATCAGTTTGGGAAATAAATAGCACCAACTCCAGGCCCCAGAGCTATCAATCTGTTTATATTTCCAGAAAGTCCTAAAAATGCAAATATGGACAGCTTTGTATCTGTCTTTTAAATGAAGAATACTTGAAATGTAAAAAATAAACTTTACTCAGATGTTGCTGCCTCTATTCTTTTAAAGTAGGGGAGATAAATTGTAAAGAGCCTTGGCTATTTTTTAAAAAGAGAATTTCCAGTTTTGAACGGGGGAGAAAAAATGAAAGAATAATTTTATAATTAATGCTAGATTATTTACAATTACAAACAGAATTTGGAAGTATATGCAATTAGTATGTAATACTCTAATGACTCCTATTGGCATGTTTTTATTTTGTTTTATTAAAATGTCCGATACTTATCCCCATTTACTATTATTTCATACCCTCATTTGCAGCACATTATAATCCTTCTATTAATCACATGATTATTACGAGTCTCCAACACTGTGTATGATTCTATAGAGGCTGATTGAACAGTGATTGCAATCTTTTAGTAATTTCTTATATGTATAGACCCCAGCTTTCTCTTTTAGGCTTTGCTGAACACATCCACCACATCAAACCAGAGCCACAAATTTGAGTTTGAGTCAGTTATGTTTGTTTTCTGTTTATTTATGAATTTACCTCCTCCCAGTAAAGATTCGAGGCTGCTGTCACAGTCGGTTAGTCACACTAGTCCTTCCAAGTCTAACAGTTGGTAGAAACCAGTATTTCTGGTTCCTTATTGCCTGTGGAACCTTACAAGTGCTGATTCGCAGCAATCAGAGACCTGTGCAGACTGGCTCAGATAACCTCCAGTAGAACTGGTCCTGCTGGCTTGCTTCATCAGCCAAGAGTGGTGCCCAGTAAAGTCTTGAATTCTGTAGAGGCTATGACTTTCTTATCGGTATAGAATCGGTGCTCACTCCCACCACTACCCCTAACTCTACCAGGAAAAAAACATGCCCAACAGCAGTTGGTCAAAGACATCACGTCCTAGGCTCTGACTGTGAAATGTCAACACAGTCAACATAATCACACTTCTGCCAAAGCACAGGATATACATCCATGTTCTATCATCGGTGTAATTTCTTCTCCTACAGAAAGTTTCCAAATCTAGTCTTCCCATTCACATTGTTCATTAGGAACCAGAGATTTTTGAGGGAATCCAGCTAAATGGCTGGATAGGTCATCAATGTTTTGATAGCCCAGAGACATAATGTAACTGCTGGACTATGAACTTGTCACCCCTCATTTAATTCTGGACAATTCTTCTACAAGAGCTTTCAGAGAGAGGGAAAAATCAGATTCCACAGAAACTGGGATTGATGACCCAAGTGGTGATTTTCTCTCTCGAGTAAGAATTAAATCAACACACTCGTTAAAACATGGCCCTCCAGTCCTGGCATATTTTGATTTTTTGAAAATGTACCATTGCTCACTAAAAGAATAGGATAGAAAAGATATCTTGATTCATTCCTAAGTGTTCTCATGGTTTCACATTAGAAGCTGTTCTTGACTTTCTTTCTTTAAACCTATTGTAAAGTCTTATTGGTGCAGAATAACCAGAGCACAATCCCCCAACCATTGACTGAGGCCAGCAGCGGCTCAACTCAAAGCACTACCTGAGAGCTCTCCAATCCTCCTTCTGCAGCCAGCCTTTCTTCCCGAGTTTTGCCAAGATTCCTGATAGAAAGAAAAGACGTTGGCATTGGTAACCTACTCCCATAATGCTCGGGAATTTCATTGTCAGTCTCCCTCTCCTTCTTTACTCTTTCAGTCCCTGACTGCCAGCAAACTCTTCTCTAACACCAGGGTGAATTCAAGGCTTTCAGGGAAAACTTTTCCTCTCAAAAGAATATTATTTCCTCTTCCTCTTTCAGAAAGTCTTTCACCAAAGCAACTCTGCATCCCCAGATCTAGCACAATATCTGGAACATAGTAATGTTAACAAATGTTAATTGAATGGATAAATGAAAGAGTTCGTGAATGAATGATTTTCCTTCTCTTTAACTTCCCCCTTTTATCTCCAAACCCCAGAATCCCCCTTCTTTAACTCTCAATACCTCTAACTATTAATCCAAGTAAGGGTTTTTGTCAAAGAGTTGTCAAGTTGAAAGGGGGAGGACCCTTAGGAATGAGATAAAGTCAAAGTGCCTCAAACCAACCCCTTACAATGGTGGAACATTCCACTTTCAGTATTAATGTCAATAAATAAAAATAATTATCTAACTTTATCTTAATGATGTTTCAATTGTTTATTCCTTTATACAGAGCATCAATGTTGGGTGATTTACTCTCACAGATGTCAGGGATTATATCTAA
Organism: Galeopterus variegatus; assembly: GCF_000696425.1. Lineage (NCBI taxonomy): Eukaryota > Metazoa > Chordata > Mammalia > Dermoptera > Cynocephalidae > Galeopterus > Galeopterus variegatus. Next base: position 252,924 of record NW_007728662.1, on the reverse strand, counting down.
TTACCCCATCTCAGCACATAAAGTTTTAAAAAATAATGGTGTGTAGAAATATTGTCTACCTACATATCATCAATTTAACCAGAGAAGAAAAATAGCGTAAAAAAGAAGATAGCATTCACAGTCATGCTGGAAAGAGTCAGTAAAAAAATTATATATTCTCTCTGCCTATATATTCTCATACAAAAGATCTCTGTTTATCCCCAAAGGGGAGCGTGTATGCAAACAAGTTTTGAGAGGTAGAAAGCAATATAGAAATAAAAGATATTTGTTGTTGCAACCTTGTTGTTTTCATAGTCATCAAGTGGTTAATCCTACTGAAGAAAGCAAAAGGGAGGTTTGCCCTATAGTTTGATAACCATAGTCCCATTGCTTCAACTGCAACCAATCAAAAACACCATTAAAGAAAAAAGCCTGGGGTCCGAAGAGAAGCACACACGTCAGAGGAGAAATCAGCACTCCAAGACAGAGCAAAATCAATGACTAAAGTGGCTTCACATGCTAAGCCCTTTGAAGTGGAATCTTCTCTGCTATTTTTCATGATCCACTCCAAATGTGCCCACTTTGGTGCCTGGTGATATGCAGCTTCTATTCACAGTGTTAACAAGTGTGAAAACCAACCACTCTGTTATCTCAATGAAGGGTTGACATCAGCATGTGTGAGACACTCAGATAACCTCAACAAATGGTGAGATATTTTAATGTTTAATCCATTGTGAAAAAAATTCCTCTAGCTTTTGCATTATTTCCCTGACACTGAAGAACAGAGTAACTGTCCTAACAAGAAAATTTGTGATCTTTGTATACTTTGTTTTGCATAGGTCAACAAAGTTTTAATATTAATCTGGCTTTGTCCCTACCAGTCTATTGAAGCTGCTCTCATCAATCACCTTCTAATCACTAAATCCCACTTTCTTCTTCTGTCTTCATCCTCCTTGAGCCCTCAATTGCAATCCTCAGTGTTGCTCAAATTCTTGTTGAAATGTTCTCTTAAATTCCATCACACTGCACTCTTCAGTTTCTCCTACTACTCAGACCATCCCTTTAGAATCTTAATATCACTTCTTTCTCTTGTCCTCTAAAATTGGGTTTTCCCCAAGGTTCCCCATGCCCTTCTTTTACTCTCCATGTTGTTTTTCATGGTGATCTCACCCCATCCACAACTTCTACTATTATCTCTGCATGTCCACCCACGTCCTTAGTCTCAAATCCCCTCTAGACATACATCTCTCCAGGACATGATGCCCATTATGCTTCACTGACTTCTCAAACTCAACACAATCACAGGCAAACCTACCCTTCCTCTTGACATCCATATTTCCATGAATAGGTCTATTGTCATCACAGCACCCAGATTCTCAAGGACTCACACCTATTTCCTCCATTCAACTCGTCCTGGACGTTCTTCTGCCTCAAGCCACCATGGTGTATTTCTTGTAAGCTCACTTATGGCATGTAGCACATCCTCCCTGTAATTTAGTCAACTGTGCCTTTATCTTATGCTCCCTACTAGATACAAGCTCCTTGAGATAAAGACTGTGCTTTACTCAACTTCATACACCCTGCAGAGTCTAGCACAGAATCTGGCACATAGTAGGTGTATTTAGTTGAAAACGTAAAAGTGAGAATTCTTTGATACATTTTATCTACATATTCCATGCCCTTTGTCATCTACAGTCAACAACACTGAGCTAAAATTATACTTAATCTCAGGAAAGATTTCTCAGGAAAGCTCTGAGGAAAACTACCAAGGAACCATTCTAAGTAATACCATAACATGCGGATTTCTTGCTGTACTGAGTTTATTGTGTGTGTGGCCCACATTTTCAGTCACGGTACCACATGAAAAAAAAAATCTATATTTGGAAGAGACACTGAAATGTGTGGGGAGACAAATTCACGTCTCGTGTAAAAGCTATTCCCTTGGTTTGCTTCCTCAGTAGTGGATCCCTTCTCCAGTTCCCTGTAATTTGCTTGTCCTGTTATTACTCCCACACTTGGTTATGAGAGCGCTGTATGGTTAAAAGCTACATTCGAAACATTACAACTTTAATTCAGTGAAAGCACGCACCTCTGAGGGTGACTCAGCTCTTTGTAATGGTGCCCACGCTCGCACATTGGCCAATCACCTCACCAACTCTGGGCTTGGGGTTGCTGAGAGTTAAACTATACATAGATCACAATTTTTAGGTTTAGGATTTTGTTTGTTTGTATGTTTGATAATAGAATCAACACCATAATGGAAGGTAACAGGGACAAGCTGTCTGATTTCCTGGCCTGCATTCCGATGCCAGATGCATGGCTTCAAATCCACCATTAGAAGAAAGCAGATGTTGGGTTTATTGTAGCCTGGGGAACTGAAAAGAAGCTTGCACCAACCTGCAATCTGCCACACAGAGAGGTTTAAGAAAATTTGAACTAATCATTGGTCTCTTCTTACTGAAAGAGCTATTAACAGGTAAATGAATAAAGCCCTCCCTCTGCCCTAAGGATATTTCCAGATTCATCATCTTATAGGGAAAAAAAAAAAAAAAAAAGCCATCCATGCTTGAGGCATTTCAGAAAACTTCGTCCAGCTCAAAAGTTTGTTCGTTTTATGTCTGGGTAGTGGACAGTATAAAGCTAACACATATATAACAACACCACTCATCTGTGAAAAGTTTAATCTACTACGTCAATCAGGAATGCTATAGAATTAAAGATGCATTTACCACTCAAGTTTGGTTCACATTTAATGGTTGACAACATCTCAAGCTAATGTTTGGACATTGGTTGGTTGTTGAACATTAGCTGAAATAGATCTCTACCTCAAACAGTGCTGCCAGCTTGTTTTTCAATGAAGCAAAGTTCAGATGGTGTCACTCATCTGTTTACTCGTCTTCACTTTCTGCAGTCTGAATCTCACCTACTCCGCCTACCTTATTTCCAACCCCCCCCCTCACACTCCCACATGCCAGACAACTGAACAACTCACTCGTATCCCATACCCTCTGATGGATTTTTGCTTCTGTATATTTGACGTGATATTTGCTGGGCCATTCTCTGATCTCACTCTCAAATCTCCATTCAGATGTTAACTCCTCCACAGAGCATCCTTGACTCTCCTTCTTCTGACCAATTATTCACTTTGTCTGTACCTCTCAAAGAATGTCCATCACTTTCTACTTTGCTTTTTGTTGTTGTTGTTATTTCTGCCTATCTTGATTTTCTCAGCTAACATGTAAGCTTCCTCAGGGCAAAATCCTAAGAGAACTCTTTTTTGTATATTTAGAGCCTGTGCACAATTTAAGCATATAGAAGTCCATTAATATACCTTGGAATAAAAGTGCAAATTCTTCCCAAGTTACAAATGAGAATGGAAAATCCTTGGTGGCTTGACTCTACCTTGCAGGTCAGCCATCTGTGAGTTCTCCCCTTAAGTTAATTGATATGTCAGCACAACCTCTCATGACTTTTTTTCCTCAAAGTGGGCCACTCCATGTTTGTTTCATGCCAGGCTTCTCCTTGTCACTGGTTGTTCTTTAGCGTACAGTGACTTCACTACACAATTTCCATAAGCTGTTTCAGAAGCAAGCATGAGGCACATGTTTTATAAGCTACTGTGAAAGAAGAGCAAAAAACTACAAGTAAGTAGTAATTTCATTCTTTCTCTCTAAGGCAATACCAGCAATCCTGATGCAGCCATCACATAGTCACTAATGCCTTGCCAAGTCTTCTTACATTATCAGATATTGGAACCAGATATCATTGATATCAAAGCCAGGTATCATCATCATTTACTTATTCAGTTGCCACAGAATGCTTGGCATACTAAGCCCTTGAGTAAAAATGTATCTTATTTATCAAGAGTACAGTCCTTAAGTTCTTGGAATTTCCTCCTAAGTTAGACTACATTGACATGAATTGTCACTAATAACTTACAAGACTGAATTTTCACAAACAAATCAGAAGTTAAATTTTTATAGCAGTCACCTTGAACGGCAATGTAACTGAAGATATTGGCATTGCCTAAAGTTATTTCAGAATTTTTATTTGTTTTTAAAGTCAACTTATGTGCCATATTTATCATAATCTTTTATCAGATTTCGTAATTATAAGATTTTGTTTTGTTTTAACCTCAAGTGGAATTTCCAGCATGATTACCCACACCTGGCTTCAAATGACCACTGGTGATTAACATCACTCACGTCCATCTTCAGAGGATGAAGATTTTCCACAACTGAGGAAATTTCAAAGAACATGCCAGAGGCCCTGAAGGCTGTTCTAAATATATTTTGAATAACAGCAGCATTATTAGAGTAAAAGTATAATCTTACTGGGAAGGGAGAAAAACTGAGAATGCTTGTGTTTAGAAGTAACTACTTTATATTCACAGTATATTTCCAAAGAGAACTACGAAACGCAAATAGAAAAATAATTTAGGAATTTTTTTCTTGCATATATGTATATTGCCTTCCCCCCCCCAGCTTTATCAAGGTACAATTGATAAATAAAAATTGAATGTTTAGGATATATGATGTGATATTTCGATATACGTATGCACTGTGAAATGATCACCACAATTAAGCTAATTAACATATCCATCACTTCACATAGTTACCTTTTTTTGTGCATGGGTATAGTAAGAATACTTAAGATCTACTCTTAGCAAATTTCAAATATATAATACATTATTATTAACTATAGTCGCCATGCTGTACATTAGGTTTCCAGTACTTATTCATCTGATAGCTGAAAGTTTGGTGAAAGGGTAGATATCATCTTTTAAAGAAAGTATTCAGTTAATAAGAACACATCCTTCTAATGAAGATTAACTTATGTGGGAAGCAAAACACTGAATCTGAGGGCTAACCCAGACCCAGCAAAACCATCAAACACAACTCAGCTGTGTAATTGTTGGAGAATGGTCCACAAATTTTAGTTTTTCCTTATGATACAGTTTACTTTGGTTTTTGTACTATAGGATCTCTGTTTTTCTAAATCATGCCAAAAGTTTCATGAATTAAGGCCTCCAATATGTTTTGCATCTCTGCAGACACTCTCCAAACCTGGTAATAAGCACAGGAACCTTAGCTCCACTTGAACTTGGAGATATTCAGACAACATAATCTATGGACTCCACAGGGTACTTGAGATAGCACAGCTGAGTCACACAATTTGGCCACTTTATGCTGTGACACGAGGGGGAAAAAATGATCAAGGGACAAAGAAGGAGAAGTAGATCCAGTTTCCTGGGTCATGTAAATGTACATTTCACAGGTATTCTATGTAACAGAAATACCTTTTGACTTTTCAACTGCTTAGCCGATCTAATGGTATATAAGGAATCTCCCTAGGACAATCAAAATAATCTAAGCTATGAATATGCTAAAGAAAAGACCTGCAAGTAATATATTGCAACTGGAAGTGTACTAGAATTACTATTATACATATCATCTTTCCACAAATAATGACTTAAGAAAACACCTCCAATATTATGAAGGTAATGAATCGTTTGATGAAGAGTTCTAAATCTAAATAGCTGTAATGATAATAGCTCCATTTACCGACCACCTATTATGTACATGTAGCATATACTTTAAGGTAACTACAAATTGTCCTCACTTCACAGATGGAGCAAATGAACCTCAGAGGCACACAGCTAGCAAATGGGCAAGGTCTGTTGTATGGCTAGACTGAAAACGGAGGTCTTCCCTAGAGCCTGATTTCTGTAAAGCCATCTCAGTTCTCAAGAATGATTTGGATGGTAATAGGAGAAAGAAGAAAAGAAAGGAAGGAAAAGAAGGAAGGGAAACAGGAGGGAGGGAGCGAGGGCAGAAGGAAAAGAGGAAGGGTGGAAAGGAGGAAAGGAGGACGGGAGGGAAACTGCAACACAGTATTTATCGCAGATACTCTATTCATGGTTTCAATTATTCCATGTGTGAACCCACAACCCATCTACATGCTATTAGTTCTCTGCTGTTGCTGAGCCCAAGGGAGTACAGAGCCATTTGCCCAAGTGAGGAGATGGTTGTTGCTGGTACACAACAATGCTAACCCCATAGAGTATATATAGTTCCTGTCTTCCTGGAGCTTATATTTTATAAGAGCGTATATCTGTTTTCTCACTAACATATCCCCAGCACTTGGCACAGTTCCTGTCACAAATTGTGCCCAATAAATATTTGTTGCTGAAAGCATACTGAATAGAAGATTTTTGAGGGAGGTATGGGCAAATTTAGGGAAGCGGCTGCCTGAAATAATCAGAACAGAAAATTTCCCCACTCAAAACAACCTCTCAGGGACATTCTACCACTTGGAGGTCCAATTGTGTTAGTATGTTTCTCTTTGAAGAGGTAAGCATAGCAGTCACTCACACCTTGGGGTCAATGCTTTTATTAAGGAAGCATCTTGGGGGGAGTGAGGCTGAGGGAGGTAAAAGGGAAGGAGGGAATTAGAAAGCGAAACTAAGAAAAAGAGAAAGATTTCATTCTTTATGATAACCTCTTTCCTCTCACTCTCCCCAAACCAACTTCTTCCCCACTCTATTCTCAACTTTTTAACGAGTCCTCTTCTTGGATAAGATAGTCCTTTAATAAACAAAGCTGAAAAACATCTAATAGCATATCACAATGCTACAATACAAAGATGCCTGTTTGTACATGATCTCAGATCTAACTTCTGCTACTTCTGTGCATAACTACAAATGTGTGTTCTTAGCCTAGGTTTTCTAATATATCGTCATTCACTACTCTGTACCTTTGCTTTAATTGTATAACATCTATGTCTGAAGCTGTGATTCTCACAAATTATTTTTCTAAGTACATGGGATATACAAATAAACACATAGTTATAGATAAATGCAGAATGATCTGCATTCTTTTAATAGGAATTGATTTGCTCCAGGGCTTCAGTGATGTCCCGGGAAAAGGGATGATCTTAGGTTCACAAGACTTCAAGTCCTTGTCTTGCTATTTATTATGTGTTTGACCTTGGGGAAGTCACAGCTGCTTCCTTGAGTTTCATCCTCCTGTCTGTAAAATTTTTTAATAATGTATTCCTCACAGAATTGTTGGGAAAATAAAAAGTGATAACCTATGGGAAAGTGCTTTGTAAACAATAGAGCGCTGTATAAATATAAGATACTGTTATTGTCTGAAGAAACAGAATTATAGGAGTTAGACAAACTTAGTTCCAATCCTGGCCCCACCACTTTTAAGCTTTGTGACAGTAAGCAATTATATCATCTGAATTTCAATTTCTTCATTTGTAAGGTAGAGATAGTAATATCTCACAGGTCTGTTGTAAGGCTAAAACAAGAAAATGTACCTGGAGTAATGCCTGGAACACAGTAGGTACTCAGTAAATATTAGCTCCCTTTCCCTTCCCTGCTGCAGTTTTAAAAGCCTTTATTTTCTTCAAATCAGAATAACTTCCACCATTCTCTGTTGCCCAATATTAGCCAAGATGAATCATGACGACAATTGAAACAACAACGCAGCAAGTCGATGATAAGACATACATCATGGTGTTTTCTGATCCAGTAATAACCTCTCATTATGCTGGAACCATCAATAGCAAATTGCATCAAATGTCAAATAAACAGCCAAGAAAACAGCACGAAGCTACCATGGTGAGGTAAATCAACCTAGAAAGCTACCATAAAAATATGAGGGATAACCCTAGAAATAGCCTTACTTGTACTCAAAAACATAATTACAAATTGCTTAGGCAAGCAAGGTACATTCAGTTTAATTCTTGAAATTTTACCAGACAAATGGTTTTGGTTCTCTAAGACTTTGTGCTGTCCTGGGCTCACATTGCACAAGCTATTGTGCAATTTATTTGGAATTGCTTCTTACCACAAGCAATCAAAAAATGCATAATATTGCATACTCTGCTACTAAGCTCTACTGTATGTTATTTCCTAATTAAGGATGCAGACAGGCTGTGCAGAAATGATTGATATCTGCTGCACATCACACTGAGGAGCAAGGTGAGAATGAACATTAGCTCGAGCCCACAGGAGAAGCGTGGTAATTGCTATTGCTCACTGCACTGGAATTACAGAAGAGGCACTTAAGAATAGAGAATTATCTCACATAAAATTGTAGTTTTGCTCATCCCGAGGAACAGTCCTATGAGACACTGTTCTCAATTATTTTCAGCATATAAATTAATGACAATGTGCAGTTTATCATTTCAGTTCAGTTGGGACATCACAATACCAATAATAATAATAGTTCACTTTTGGCTTTCTCACATGGACCACTTTTCATCCCTTGTGTTTTTAGACTTGCATTTGTGTCTTGAGATGTGTCAGTCCTCTGGTCTATATTTATTCCTGCCAGCTGGAAACCAGCATTTGAATGGTAATGGCAATAACTGTCCCTGAAATAATATGAAACAGTTAATGAGTAAAAAGTGAACGGAACAGTTAAATACTGGCTCTTGGCCCACTCCCACCATCCTATGGCTTGATCTCTCAGTAACTCACTTCTTTCCTCTAAAATGAAACACAGTAATTATCACCAACTAACAGATGCCAAGCACAGGTAATACATGCAACTGTGCCAGATATCCTATAGATTTTACAGCATAGGAAATCTTTGCCTACAGATACGTGCCTACTACTTACCAGTAAACACAAAAGGAGTCTTTTTGCTCTGAAGGAGATACGCATTCTACACTAAGGTAAACTTACAACGCGTACTTTCTCACAAGTGTGGGTTCTTTATCTACGCTCTCTGACTTATCCAACTAAGAAAACAAAAAGTATAGCTAAAATGTTCAACAGTTGGGGACTGGTTCAATAAATCACAGCATACCCAAACAATGAAATATTGTTCAGCCGCAGAAAAGAAAGCAGAAGTAGATGAATAGCATGAGCTAATTTATGTAGAAAAAGAGAGAAATAAAAAAATGTGAATGTATATGTGTATATGTTTACATGTTTACATGCACTGAAAACTTCTAGAAGGGTATACAGAAGGGTCTTTGAAGATCTTCTTCATCTACTCGTATTATGCACCTTGTTCATTTATTACTTTTTTAATCTGAAAAAAGCAGGGGCAGCTTGGGTGTATAGTTCTCCAAGGTCAGCAGATCGGTTTTACCACATTGTTGCTTTGATCAGGCGAAACCACTCTGTTCCACTACAAATTCTGGACACGTTTGCCTTCTCCCATGGAGCACACTGGTGAAGGGACACAGAAAATAGGCCTGGCCTCTTTCTGACCATGATATGAAGTATGAGAAAAAGTGTTTAACTCACATTTTGCCTAATGATTTCCAAAAATGAGAAAGAACACAGCATCTGGTGGCTAGGTGATTTTTTAAAGGGGAGGGGGTAGGAAGGATAAACTGGCTCATCACTAATAGGGGTCTTGAGTGAATCCGCTTTGGGCACACTCAATGTTCCCTTTAAATAAAGGACAATTTTGACCCACTCTGAAAAGAAAGGAGGGAGTAAGTCAGGGAGTTAGAGCTCAATAGAGCAGAGGAAATTGAGGCATTTTGAGCTATTTAATGCTCAAAGCAGAGAGTATAGTTAAGGAGTAGGCTCACAGATATGTTTTAATACATTTTAAGAGCTGAGTATAAGCCAGGTTAGGTGGGACTGAAAGTGGAGCAAGTCTAACAACCGGGACTTTGCTCCCTGTTGAGGAACACCGGAGACAACTACTCAAGATATAAGCACAGAGCTAAGCAAGAATTAGAAAGCTGCTTGGTGACTTGGCCTCAAGTTCTCTCTCTTTGCAGAGACAGAAATGTCAGGGACAACAACATTCATTGTTACACTTGTCCAGTTTACCTTACTCTGCCTTCTCTTCTTTAGTAGAGTTGTAGAAATTTGTAGTGGAGCAATTCTCTCATTCTACCAATATGTAAAGAGAGGCCGGGCATGAGAAGTGATTTGTTCAAAGTCACATGGCTAGTTGTTAGAAGAGTAGTAATTAGAGTTTTGATGTCCTTATTCCCCTGGCCAGCTCTTTTTAATCTAACAGTGGCCTCCTGTTCTTAGGTCTCTTAATATTTCCCAAAATGAATGAATTGCTTATCCCCAAGGTACTAAAAGCAGACAGTGGTCCAATGTTGCATTTCATCCAGAGGTTCCTGCATTTTAATCTGCAACTTCTGGAATATAAAATATCACTTCAAAGGAGTGAATATCAAATAATGGGGATTATAGGGTAGCACAGTAGTCTGTTACCAGTGCTTCCTTGTATTTTTTTGTCTGCATACACTGAGGTTACAACCCAGCAGTGATGTTAACAAACTTGAATTTAATTGAGTTGGAGGGTTGACGGTGTGAGTTTCCATAAGCAACTCCAAACATCAAGGTTGTACAAATTATGTATGATTTTGTAACTCATGACGTTTCCAGCTAGTGCCAATGCCCTTTTTCTGAGTCAGTTTCATTATTTGGAAAGTAAATAAAGAAGAATTTTCATTCCCAAAGATACCATTTTAAATTCAGATGTTTAGGAAAATGTTTCAAAAAACAATTGCAGGAAAGAAACAGGCATTAGACATTAGCATTTTCAAGAGCAGGGAAAAGCTATTTTTTCAAATGAAGCTATTTTTTCAAATAAAGGATTAAGAGTTCTTTTACTTACACATGGAGAAAAATGACTAAATATTGACATTGTTCTTTACTATAATTAGAACCATATACACAAGAAGCGGTTGACTCTAGATAAGTTAGACAAAATCAAACCTGAAACACGTCTCTTTCCATCTGTGTAATAAGGAATAATGCCTTGGAGTAAGGTATCATAAATATGCAATACTGTCATTCTGAATTAGCAAAAATTACTCAAGAGTCTTCATCTGTAAAAAAATGATCTCTAAGTTCCTCTCTAGCTCACAGGCTTCTCTTCCTTTTGTGCAGAAAAAAAGTATCAGTGGAATTAGCTAGTTGTAATGAATCAGTGGCAATATGACTTTCACCTTGGGCAATTCTTTTATGTCTTGCCATGTTAATAAAGTCCCTGGACTTAAATGAGAACCAAGATGGTTTAATTTGTAACTTAAGAAATAGGAATGAGATATTTTTCCTTATAACAAGCCATTTATCTCAGAAGGCACAATAGCTGAGAACCTTTTTATACTGTTTTTACAACTTCCACTGGGTTGAAATTTATTGACTGATTCAAATAGAGCACTGTCACGGGATAGATTCCCTAGTAGATCCCACAGTGTTTAAGAAACACAGAATAACATTTTTGGAAAAAAAAAAACAAAAATAAATACTGCCTCCACAAAGCAATGTGAAAATTCCCTTTACACAGAAAAACAGAATCATTAATTCAGAGGATTGCATTCTTCTGACTGTTTTTCTTCCTATCACACTTGACTTTCAAATGAAGATTTGCATAGAGCAATTAAACTGGTTCTAATAAACATTTTAGTGTTTGATACATGTAAAAACTATCTGCTTTTTCATAATAGGCTTTTCTCAGAATAAGCATTGAAGAATTTTAGTTTAATATAACTCCAACACAATTAAATCCATATTCTAATTGGAGAGAAACTTACCACCACCATTCTAAATTTTGGTTACAAATATAACTATAATGCCAATTTGGGAGGAGAGTAGAAACTTGATAGTATCCTATAGCTTCCTTAGAAATTATATTTGAAAAATGTGATATTGTTTTATTTTAATTTGCTTCAACAATATTGTTTCCTGCCCAAGAAGGAGTGTTATCTAAAAGTGAAAAATAACGGCCCCGTGGCACACCAGTGACGCTCCTGCCGCGGGTTCGGATCCTATATAGGAATGGCCGGTGCGCTCACTGGCTGAGCGCGGTGTGGGTGACACCACACCAAGGTTTGAGATCCCCTTACCGGTCACGAAAAAAAAAGTGAAAAATAAACTTGAACTGCTGACCTGAATTCTTTGAGTACCTAAAGGCAGCCATCTGGGTTTCTTCTACTCAGTAAATTATCCCTTCTGAAAAATAAATTATATATTTATAGCCCTTTATAAACACTTTTCATACATATCACCTCATTTAATTCTAACCACAACCCCACCAAATTATCATCCCCCTTTTATAGACCGGAAAACTAAGCCCAAGAGTATAAGAGCTACTCAAAGCAGAACTTCTGACTCTAAACCTAGTGCCCTTTCCACTACACCAACTTCTTCAAGTTGTTAGAAATATCAAATATTGCATGAGGTCAGTCAGTGGTAAAACATGTTTAAGATCAGCAATCACTAACACGAATTAGTGATTATGAGTTCAGCAGACATGATCATGCTCATATCTATTAGTGAGTTCCTCAAACACTAAGCATTATAGTGTCTCCAGTGTAACACTGTGCCTGAGATTAGAGGCTTTCTATAAATCTTGATTGAATGAGTGAAAAGAAATTGAATAAATACATAATTTATAATTTTTATTGTTGTTGTTCCCCTGAAACAATGTTTTCCAAGCTGTGCAATGCAGAAAGTTCCAAAAGATGTTAGCAGCTCTACCGTAAGAGTGGGATCTACTAGTAAATGAGTTTGGGAAATATTATTCATTAAAGACCCTTTCAGAGAATTTACAATGGATACTAACTTACTAGAGGTTCTAAGAGGTCCTATGGTAAAGAATCTTGTTTAATTTTCTTCAACCAAGTACTTCCCAAACATTTGCCCACAGAAACCACCCTAATTTCTTTTTAAAGAATTATTTTAACGTCTCTTCATTCACCAGTGCTCTATGGAATATGGTTTCAAAAAGAATTCTAATAAAAACCCAAAAGATAATAGTGGCAAACGGTACCACCAGAGAGAAAAAAAATATTCCAGGCGCAGGAGCAATAGTTTTAAAAAGCTAAGGGGTGAGAGTAGAGCAACATAACTGAAGGTCAGTTGGCATGAGATGAACCAGACCCAGAAGGGCCAGAGAATCTAGGATGTAGTGACCCATCAGACACGCTCCTGTGGATCAGGAGCTCTGAGACTATTCCAGGCAGAGGCATTCAGCAGAAGTTCAGAGCAGCAGTGGCTAGCAGAAAGACCCAGTGTCAGAAAAGAAACCAAGCATCAGAGGAAACCGGGCACAGACTGGAAAGCAGAGATAGGGGCAGACAGCCATCAGAAACAGAGAGGTCTTAGCAAGTACCAATCCCTGCTAGGAGGCTGGGGCTGAGGGCCACAAGTTCAGTCCCAAGAGCCCTAGTGAGGGTCAAGTCCCAAGTCAAAGATATGGCAAAAGGGAACAAGTCAGGGATCTAACAACTGTAAGTATAATGAACTTGTACTCTACTATATAATACTGTATTATTTTTATATATTGTTATAATACAAGTATAATGCAATTAACAACAGAGCAATCCTGCCACTAGCATCAATATTTGGAGCTCCTCTCTTCACTGTACTCTTACCCCTAGAGTCTAGGGCACCCAGAACTGGGCAATTTCCAATACTCAATGAGGGTCCCAGGAACTAACTCATCCATATTGCCTGGGCTTGAGTCCCCTTAGTAGATAATCCAATGAGGTCATATTAGCCCCTTCCTGAAAAACTAAGTCCCTTTCCCCTCTCACCTCTTTCCCCTCATTTTAGAGAGCTATGAACAGCTAATCTTACCAAGCCTGTCATCCAGGGCTGCCACAAAAGGCTAGGCAGGTTGTGCACTACTCTAGGGCACACGTTACAAGACACTGGCTTTCTTGTCATTTGGTCACACATTCACCTCCTGCCCCATGTAAATCCCTCCTGCAATCTGCCTTCTATATTTTCATCCATGGTTCACCATTTCAGCCAGTCCCTTTAATTCTCTTGCTCAGTTGCCTTCTCATTTCACCTAATAAAAATTCCAACCCCATTTTCTCTATCCCTATATTCAAGCTATTGGGGACGGCTAGAGAAAAAGACACAGCTATGCATACTGGATGTTGCTAAAATGTATGGTCTCCACCTGCTCATCCCCTCAGAAATGTTATATGATCATGAAATAAACTTTCTACTGTGTTAAACCCCTGGGATAAAAATATATATATCTATGGTCGCTAGAAAAATACCGGGACATCAACCATGCCTACATGTTCTTCCAGGCAACCCTCCCACTCTCACATTTTCCTCTCCTCTCAAACCTCCTACTCCTCTCTGACCTCTCTCTCTGAGCTGAACACTTAGCCTCCTACTTCCTAAGGAAGCGGTGAACATCAGAAGGGAATTCCCTCGGCTTCAGGCCACCCTGTGTTCTTGCGTCTGTATGCATTCCTATTTCTTTCCCTCCTGCCCCAGTGCAAGATTAGCCCCCGCCACCTCCTCCCTGACTCCCCTTAGAGACATTGTGTTCTCTGCACCTATCACTCTTACCTTCCTTCTCTACTGGCATTTAAACACTCATCTTCTTTCAGCTCCACAGGTGCCTCTACCTACCACACTCCATCTCTCCTTTTCACCTCTTCAATCCTTAAACTCCCTAGCCTTCAAAATCACTGTCCTCTTGAATCTACCCTCCTGAATTCTCTCCTCTCTCTTGGACTCACTCTCCATTCCTCACCTCCCCCCACCTGCCCCCATTAACCCCTCAGCCCGTTGCAACCAGGCTTCTGCCAGACATTCCACTGAAACTCTTCTTGCCAAAGTCCTCCCTATCGCAAATGGACCATTTTCATTCCTATCTTATTATGTGGTTTCTGAGCATCCTTTGACACTGGTGATTACTTCTGCCTTCTGAAGTGAGCTCCTCTGGCTCCTCTGGCAGTACTAATGTTTCTCGATTTCTCCTGCCTCTTGTTACTCCTTCTCAGGAGCCTTCAAGTGCTCTTCTTTTTCTTCCTGTTTCTTCAGTAATGATCTTTGTTGGGGTTCTTGGATCCTCTCTTATTCTCAACCAACTTGGCCTCCCTGGATGACTTCATCTCTACTTCCAGGCCTTCAAGTATCCTCTTAACACTGACTACTTCCAACTCTTGTCTTCAGAACTAAATATCCAACTGTTTAGGAGACATTTACACCTGCTTCCACAGTCACATCAAAAGCCACATGGGAGCTCATCCTTTTCCCAGCCCATCCTGCTCCCCAAGGCATCACCTTCCCGTGGCCACCCAGTGGGGCAGGGATGGGGCAAGAAGCCCCTCATCTTCCCAGCAGGTGCTATGGACAGAGCAGATTTTCCTCCACACGCCTCCGAACAGATGTCTACACTGCAGCGGTGATCAGTTTAGAGCAGCAGCCTGGTGACAGAGTTTCCCTGTGTATCCTGAAGGCAGTAGAGATGCACTGAATGGTTTTAAAGTCCAAACTTCTTACCATGGCACCCGAGGGTTTTCTTTGGCCACTCCCTATCATTCATCTGATTCTATAGCTAAATATTAACAAACCCTTATTATTATATTATATGCTGGGCATCATTCTAAGCAGTTAAACATATTAGGCTTATTATCCCTCACAACAATCATACAAGGCGAGTTCTATTATCATTCCTTTTCTAAAGATGAGGAAACTGAGGCAAAAAGAGATTATTTTGCCCAAAGTCACAGAGCAGCAGAGTCAGAATTCAAACCCAGGTGGTCTGGTTTGGAGATCATGATCTTAACTACTATGTTATATTGCTAAACAGAGCTCCTTAGAGTCCCTGCAACACGCTATGTTCTGATTATCCTCTGGCTTTCTCTCATGCTCTCTCTCTCTCTCTCTCTCTCTCTCTCTCACACACACACACACACACACACACACACACACACACCCCTTCCCTATGTGCTTAGGAGACTTCTAATTCTACTCAACCTTCAGATCTTTGTACAGAAGTCAACTCTTCTGGGACACCTTTTCTGAGTGTCCCTCTCTTCCACACTCTCCTTGGGGCTCCACAGCATCCTCTGCGTGCCCCTTGTCACAGCACTTACCACCCTACCGTGACTGCTGATTAACTTGCCCATCTACCCTTCTAAATTGAAAGGTCCTCCAGGTAAGGACTATGTCTTGGTACATTGTGTCTCCCTTCAGTTCCTCACACAGAGCCTGGTATGTGATAGGGATGAATAGCAGGAGAGGGTAGTTGCTGAATAAATACAAGGCAGATGTTAAAATGGCATCAGCAGCGGGCTGACTTGGGGCTGACTTGTCCAGATACTGGCCTAGGGCTCTTTGAATTCTCCCAGACCTGACAGAGAGTTGTTCCCAAGTATAAGTGCAGAGCTGAGCCTGCAAGTGAGGACTTTGGGATCCCAGCTGTTGGGACTAAAAGAGAAGATCATGGAGAGCCAGGAGGAGTCATTAGCCTAGAATGAAGCCTGCCCAGACCTTATATAGTGGATTAGGACATAAGAGCAAATGAAAGCAGATAAACAGGAAGGAGAGCATTATTCTGGGAGGTTAAAATCAAGGGGGGAGTGTGCGAGTTTGATATGGAAGCTTGATCTAAATTTAAACCGGGGAGTTTAAGGTTCCCCACCCCACACAACTGATTTTGAAAATGCAACCAAGTAAGATAGTCACGGTGCATTTAGAGTAAGCATTTCTGTATGATTTGAATTGTGCTCTGGTGGTTTGTAACTATCCACTTCTTGTAGCTAAGAGCAGGCCTGGTATTTTTCTGTGTTTCTTTGCCACTCTAGAGATTAGCATTGGAGTCAGCATGGCAAAGGATAAAGCACCTGTACTAATTAAAGGTCCATTAGCAATCCTTTGGTATAATCACTTAGGTTATAATCACTCCATTCATTAACTCTTTTAATAGGATGCAGAAACTTTAATATAATGTGTCAGCATGGACTAAGAAAAGTATCTCAGCAAGAAAAATTGGTGCATTTACCACCACAAGCAGCAAAATACCAGAAATATCAGAACCATGCCATGTTTGTGTATCTATTTTTTTTTTCCTTTTTGTCTTTTTTACTGACCAGTAACAGGATCGCAACCCTCGGTGTCGCGCCCGCACCACGCTCAGCCAGTGAGCGGGAACCGGTCTCCACATGGGATCCAAACCCTTGGTGAGAGCGCCGCCGCGCTCCCAAGCGGCGCACTCTCCAGTGCGCCACCGGGCCGGCCCATTGTGTATCTATTCTAATGAACGTTTATATTAATGATAAATCTTGTAATTATCTTAAACATCCTTTTTTATATTAACCTTCATTAATTTGAAATACATAATAATCAGATTCATTTTAGATTCATTAATTTGAAACATGTAATAATCAGTTCTTAAGAAGTAAAAATAAGTGGAGACAGGTCATCGCAAATATGAGGACAGATAATAGGATTTCAACTTCTTCCTCTTTGAGAAAGAGAGTGAGTCAACAATTTGGGTGAATCATCAGAAGTTGCATATTTTCTGTGTTTCTGCCATAAATAACATGTGGTCGTATGTACATTTGTATTGTCATCATTACTATTTTAATTAATAGAAATAGTGATTG
Organism: Galeopterus variegatus; assembly: GCF_000696425.1. Classification (NCBI taxonomy): domain Eukaryota; kingdom Metazoa; phylum Chordata; class Mammalia; order Dermoptera; family Cynocephalidae; genus Galeopterus; species Galeopterus variegatus. The sequence continues at coordinate 235,578 of NW_007728662.1, read as the reverse complement.
ACAATGATTAAATAATAGCTTACTTTGTAAACCTGGGCCTATTCTCTCTGAATGAAACTGCTTTATAGTGAAGTTGGTAATGTTTAAACCATACACACACACACACACACACACACACACACACACCCCGTTCTGCATAATAAGTGTATGCTGTGCAATTCAAAAGCAATATTCTTGAATGGATTCAGTGACATTTGTCTTTAGTGTCCCCATCTCCCCCTTTTCTGTAAGACTCATTCCAGTCTTCCAGCTCTGTGTTGGCCTCTCTCCACCTTATTCCACTTCAAGGACCTAGTAGCTTCCCCCAAATCAGTCGCTTAGGCTTACTGATTAATTGGCCTATTACCCTGGTACGAATGAGTTTCAGTCAAAGTACCTTTTCAACTAGGCATTTATTTGTCTTTTATCTCTAAGAGTTAATGAAAGGAGTTCTCAAGGAAAGAAATTTCAGGTGTAATCAAACAGGTAAAAAGATCTTTGTGGGGATATGGAGACTCTGGAATGGCCTACGCCCACTCTGAATGAAGAATTAACTATTTTCCTGTATGATAAGTGTGGCAGGGTCCCTGTTGGGCTAAATCCTCATTCCTGGCCTTAGAAAAACAAGCTTTAGACTGAGAATGATTCCCCTGGTGAGTGGAGGACAAGCCTCCTCAACTAACTTACTCAGGCTCCCTGAGAAAATGGCCAGTACTGGGCAGGTCCAAATCAGTCCAGAAGCTAAGGCCTCCCTGTGTATTCATCATCCTGATCAGATGGGGTGGGGGGGAGAACCATCTGGTCAAAGGCTGAACATTGGCCAAAAAGCACCTGAGGAAACAGTCTGAGGAACCAAGTCTGAAATAGAAAATAAGTTCTTTTGAACAACAAAATGGCTCTGCATGGGTGCAACGTCAACTAACTAGGTCAGGCTTTCTAGGAGGGAAACTTCAGTAGGACTTAGACTTTGCTATAGACAATTCATGCCCCAGGATGGATCTGTTTCTAGATGGTTAGCCCAGCAGATCAGAGCTTCTTTGGGTGGGCCTGGAAGTTTGGTATCAAGAATATCCAAAGTCAGGGAAGTGGTCATCTGTCCAGAATACAGCCCAGTATGTCATTAGGGCCCCTCTGTCTCCTAGACCTTCTCCCTGCTCCAACACAGGCTATGTCCTCACCTCCGAACCATAACTTTACCCTTCTTTTTCCCAAGACTCCCAGATAGATGATGGACTCCAAGAGATAGATAGGGACTCCCAGAGATAGATGGTGGACTCCCAGAGATAGACGGTGGACTCCCAGAATGTCTTCAATTCCAGTTAGAATTTAATTATATATTCATATGACAAGCTTTATTTTCCTACATCTGTATCATTTTTGCATCTATATCATATTTTCATACCCTATATCATTTTTACTTTTTAGTAACAAAGGTCGTAACCATCTTTAAATGTGATTCGGTTTCTTTGCTAATATAATACTCTGTATTACTGTCATACTTTTTTGGACTGAATCACAGGGCTTCATAGGTGTTAGTCCTTTAAGACTTCTTGACTCTCGTTTCTGTAATATAGATCAATCACTTTAATAAACATTTTAATCAACTTATCCGTGGAAGAATAAACTTTTTGATTTTCCAAGAACTTCAGAAAAATAGTGTTTACTTTTTTGGTTTATGTGATGAAAGACATTATCTTGGAGCTTTCAAACAATAGGATGAAATTTTAAGAGGAATTTGACAATGGAAAACTTTGCTGCTTCTTTGCCTTCAAAATTCTCCATTGCCCTAGGCTAGACTCCTTATCCATCTCCCAGGTTCTGAGTGCAATCCCTTTTCTAGCCATTGAGATTTGAGAAACCTGAAAATCAGCCTTCGGCCAGTTATGCTCTGTCTGGACACATTCCCTTGTCCTGAGTTTCCACCTCGTTTCCTCTATCTCCCATCTTTTACTCCCACTTCAGTAGTGGAATTCCCACTCCCATCTCCTTATTTTCCATGAAGTTTTTACCTTGTTTCTATTTCAATCGGTAAAATGTTTAACTATAAGTTACAAAGGTCCCAACAGTGGCTTAACCAATCAAGTGTTCATTTTTTTCATATGATAAGAAGTCTGGAGACAGGCCATCCAGGTCTGGGGCAATGGCTGGACAATGTCAAGGACCCAGCCTGCTTCTCTCCTCTCACTCCACCATCGTCAGCATGGTGCCTTTGATCACTGTACACCGATGCAGCATGCAGCATGCTTGTATTTAAGGCCAGAAAACAAAAGGAACAAAAATTACTCTTGCCAGTTATGCTTATCCCTATTTATCAGTAAAGCAAAAGATTTCCCAAAAGCCTATCCTTTACTACCAACAGATATCCTTTAATATCTCTCAGATTAGAATTGGATCACATGTCCACCACTGATGGCAAGGGAGGGAGGCTGGAGACACTTTGGGGTGGCAAACAATAGTATCTTTCATAGTTCCCACTCTAATTACTCTAGGCCTGTGGCCCATCTTGCTCTTGTCCTCCTGGGAACTGGAATAGCATCCCATACCCTAGACCCATACCAGGGCAGTGCTACCCACTTCCAGGCCCCCCTACTACTGACCACCCACTGGGGTTCTGCTCATTACTCTGGCATGACTACACGGCCGTTACTCTCAGGAGACTGGCTGGCTGAACAGCTTCCCATTGCCTTAACCCTCAAAGCATCCAACCTACGCCAGGTGCTTGGGCTGAAGCTCAGAGCCTCCCACCTCTACCCCTCCCACCAAGCTAGTTAGTAGAGCAGAGCTCCCACAGTGACCCTGGGACACAATTCGGCATTTCAGCCCTAGACTACATTTGTTCTTAAGTTTCTAGGAATATACCTGATACACGGTTAAGTCCTCAGTAAAAGTTTTCCTGAATAAACGAAGGTCCAGGTCTACCTCATGGACATGGATTAGAGTGAGAGGTTAGGCAAAGCCAAAAATCCAGAAGGAATCATCTATGATGATTCTTTGTTCTATATGAGGCTCTAGGAGTATCATGTTTCTATGTAATAAAAATTTTCGTGTAGATGATTTGTTCTCCAGTTGCTATGCTGCTTAGAGAATACTGGAGGAAAAGGATTGTTTTCCCCCTTCTTAGAGGCTTAAGGAAAGAATCAGCACACAGCCTCACATTACACTGAGAGCTATTAACTTTCTTTGTTGTCCTTCCATGCGTGCAGTTTTAATGTCCCTGATTCTATGAACCATGACATATAGACCTGGATAATTGGTGGCAGATATACATATCTTCTCTAGAATAAGTTTAAGGACATATGATCTAACAAAGGAGCAGTTTAAACAAACACTGATATTTAACTAAAGATCATGGTCCCTTTGGATAACACTCACACAAATAAAAGCATAAAATATAAGTTAAAAAAACGGTAAATATATTTAGGAAAACAATATTTTACTTAGTTCTGGGTAGAGCTTTGACAAATAGTTTACATGGATGGCTCTTCAAATAGAAAAATGTAGAAGCAGCGCTGTGGTTTCTCGTTTTTTGTTGTGGTAACAGCAAAGAAGCTCTGCAGTATATGTATGTATTACTCATCTCACATTACCATGATATTCTAATTATAACTTTTACTTAGCATTGCTATCACATGGATAAATGTATCCAAAACTGGAGCAGAGGAAAACACAAAATATCCAGACAAAATGGAAAATGGAAACTCCTATGTTTCCCTTTGTCAACTGGTGAGCTTCTAGGAAAAGAAAAACAGTAATTATAGAGCAGAGGTTATTACAGAAGTTGCAAACATATCACTGAAGAAACAACTGGCCATTACTTGCCTCACTCTTTACCAAATTATTTTAGAGAAAAAAAAAAATCAGTGATGCGAGTTAAATGTAAATACGAGCTGGGGGGTGGTGCATTTACCACAAATGATCATGTGACTTTTCTTACAATATAATTGTAACTTTCTAAATTACATTCTTATTGAAATTCTCCCATTTGCAACAACATGGGTGAGCTTGGAGAAACTTACCTTTGAGTGAAATAAGCAAAGCACAGAGGGATAAATACCTCACGTGTTCACTAATAAGTGGGAGCTAAGAGAGAAAGAAGGAAGGAAAGAAAGACCACAGTGGTGTGTGGGACTTACAGAGGGAGAGAACATACCTAGGGATACAAAGTGGAGTGGGGAAAGGGGGAGGGGGAGGGAGGCTGGGGATAATTGGGTGGGGGACATGGAGTATAATCACAATTTGTGATAATGGGAATGCTGCCAGTATGGATCTAGCCTTCATATCTTGGGCATAAGGGGTGACAATCAAGCTTCGTATCTCATGAATATTCATAAGCAATAAAAAAAAGAGAAACTACCGAACTAAGTAAATAACATTCTTATCAACATTTTTAAAGGGAGAATCATGCTCTTTTTTTTTTTTTTCCTTTTTTTTGTCTTTTTTCGTGACCGGCAACGGATCGCAACCCTCAGTGTCACGCCCGTACCGGACCGGGACGGCAATGGGATCGCAACCCTCGGTGTTGGTGTTGCGCCCGCACCTCGCTCAGCCAGTGAGCGGCCGGTCTGTATGTGGGATTCCGAACCCTTGGCGGGAGCGTCGCCACACTCCCAAGTGGTGCACTGTAGCAGTGCGCCACCGGGCCAGCCCCAGAATCATGCTCTTAAAGGACAAATTCACTATTGAAATTTTCTAACTTTGGGCCAGCCCGGTGACGCACTGCTACAGTGCGCCGCTTGGGGAGCGCGGTGGCGCTCCCGCCAAGGGTTCGGATCCCACATACAGACTGGTTCCCGCTCACTGGCTGAGCGAGGTGTGGGAGCAACACCGAGGGTTGCGATCCATTGCCGGACACGAAAAAAGACAAAAAGGAAAAAAAAAAAAAAGAAATTTTCTAACTTTATCAGTTGATCCAGATTATAGTGCTCACTTCTAATATTTTACTAACCAAATTAAACTTGTAATAAAACAAATGTGAACTACAGAAGCAATTCCATGCACCCATTTTCCTCCTGTGACCTCTGACTTTTCCTTCTCAATAAGAATTTCTGAGTGAATTTGTGGAAGACTGTAGGTACCAAGTAGCTTACTAGTGACTGACCCTTTTGCATTGTCTTCAAGCTAAAGATTCTCCCTGTTGACTCAGCTAAGCAATCTTGGGCAATCTGACTATGTTGGAGGATGAAGCTTCTGGGACATGTATTTATGGCTTCCTTTGTGCATTTTCCTCTTTCTTGTCTCATGTTCAGGAAGGTACTAGGCCCCGTGCTTTTTTGCCTCAGGAGGGTATTAATATATCACAAGTAGGAAAGCAGAAGTTGCTTGTAAGATACTTCCCTTCTTGGTTTTTATTTCCAAACCCTGAGCCCACAGAGAAGTCTATGCTGGATTCCCTAGAGGGAAAAGAGAACCCAGCTTGCCTCTGGGGAAAAGGGTGGGTATGCCTTGACAATGAGAAACCAAGGGATAACCAAGCGTTTCTAGCACACCAAACACATCTGTACCCAAGTGCGGTATGAAAGCAGCAGAGTCCTTGGATCTGAGGGACTAGGAGCACCTAGTCAGCAGACAGCGGGCACCTCCACAGAGTCCAGTGTGACCGGATAAGGGAAGGGAGCGCCCTGTACTTTGAGGCTATATAAGCCTTTTCCCTTCCTTGGCAGGAGTTTGGGGTTGGGAACAACAGAGGAGGGGTAACCCCAGCAATGACTGAGATTGAGTTTCTGACCTACCTCATGGAAGGAAAGACACAGCAAAATTAAATTAATTCAGGAAAACAAAGAAATATGATATTTTTCCAACATAAAAGTTTAAGGATTGAGATTCATAGCCAGAACAACTGAGTATAGATGTTTGAAAGCACAGAAAAAGAAGATATACTTCCCTTCCCTACCAAAAAAGGGTAATCCTTTCACCAACAACTGATATTTATTTTAAAAATACAGTTTTGTTTACTGTAGTGAACCACACGTAAGAACTAACTGTGTTCATTTGGGAGTGTGATCTTAATATACATATGAAACATTCAGTGTACCAGTGTACATTTAAATATACAGTCATAAAAAAATAAACAAACTGTCCTAATTCATTCCTTAAACCTCCCTGTTCATTCAAGCAATGGTTTCATTCCCCCCATTCTTTTGTTCCCTGAGCTCACAGTCAACATTCATTCCCCAAGCATATTCCCTGTTATGTGTTCCCATAGTACCCTTTCACTTGCCTTTAATAAAATTCAATGTCCAGCTTCTCTACTAGACAGTAAAGGTCAGAAAAGAAAGGGCTTTGAAAAGAATTATTCTTTCTGGGACACTGGTCAGCCCATTATTTGTTCAACTTCTAAAATACAGTGCAATGGCAAGAACGGTGAATAAAAATATTAAGTACTTACTATCCATAATCCAGCATTGATGCCAATTTAGATTTTTTCACCCCAAATTAAGGCCTAAATGGATACTGAATTGTTGCTATAGAAGTAGAGGTAGAAAAGGAAAGGGGAAAGTTTGTCACAAGTACTTTCAGTTACTTATGGAGGACAGTTTGATATCCTCCCCAATATTGGTTCATGGTGAATAAGCAAAGTCACAAAAAAAAAAATCATGGCTTTAAGTTTAATTGATTTCCAATGAGACTTTAATCATTACAGCAACAAGATTTTCTTGGATGTTTAAAAGATTGGGGAGATAATTTATTACAGGTAGATATTGGTAAGGTGTAATATTCTGAACAAAAGATAGCAATATAGCTACTTTATGCTTACTTTCTTTTCCCTAAGGACTAATTCAGGTGCTTGAAATCACTTTTTTAAAAAATAGACTATTTTTAGAGCAGTTTTAGGTTTACAGAAAAATTGAGTTTCCATATATACTCCCTTTACCCCACCTCCCCAGTTGGGGAAAAAATAGAATTAAAAGATATACAAATCTTTCCATGAGCTTTTTGAAGTACCCTCCTTATATTAGTGTGATACACTGGTTACAATTGATGAAGCAATGTTGGTACATTATTGTTAACTAAAGTCCATAGTTTACATTAGGGTTCATTCTTTGTGTTGTATATCCTATGGAGTTCAACAAATGTATAATGTCATGTATCCATTATTACAGTATCACCCAGAATATTTTACTGACATAAAAGTGCTCTGTGCTCTACCGACTCATCCCTCCCTCCTCCTGGGTATGAGCTGGGCATATCGTGGGTACTCTACTGATTCTGATGCACCATGCTGTGCAGAAGTTGGGTTCTGTTTTGTGTTTATGTTAGGATTATTGGGAAAAGTGTGTCATTGTCCTGGCAAGGAATATTGTTGAGTGTTTTTAATATCTGATTTGGACTTAAAATTACACTTCTAGGGCCGGCCCGGTGGCGCACTGGAGAGTGCACCGCTTGGCAGCGTGGCGGCGCTCCCGCCGAGGGTTCGGATCCCATGTGGAGACCGGTTCCCGCTCACTAGCTGAGCGCGGTGCGGACGCAACACCGATGGTTGCGATCCTGTTACTGGTCAGTAAAAAAAGACAAAAAAAAAGGAAAAAAAAAAAATTACACTTCTACTTGATGCAAAAAAAAAAGGCAGATATAATTTCAAAGGCAGAAATAGAGTTACATCTGAGCATAGTTAAGTTTTCCTTTGGAAGAAAGCAGATAAATAGATCAGACAAAGGTTTTTAATTTATCCTATATGTATTTGGAATAGGATATCCATCCTCCTTTCATGAAGAACATGATAAAAGCATCTGCAAATGGGGCTATAATGTTTAAATGACATTTACATTTTTTTCTCCCCTCTGCATAAGATTAAAATTTTGTAAAATATGGGGCCGGCCCGGTGGCGCACTGGATAGTGCGCCGCTTGGGAAGCGCGGCAGCGCTCCCGTCCGAGGGTTCAGATCCCACATACGGACCGGTTCCCGCTCACTGGCTGAGCGGGGCGCGGGAGCAACACCGAGGGTTGCAATCCTGTTGCCGGTCCCCGGTCCGGTACGGGGGCAACACTGAGGGTTGCGATCCATTGCCGGACACGGAAAAAAGACAAAAGACAAAAAAAAAAAAAAAAAAAAAATTTTGTAAAATAGATTCTTAGAGTTTGTAAGAATTTTTGTGGTTATCTTATTCTACTCTTTACCTTTAGGAAAAATCACCCTTAAGCCATTTTCAAAAGACTTTTTATTTTTTTTTATTTATTTTTTATTTGAGGCCTACCATAGAAATAAATTTTATGAAGTTCAGAGTTAATTTCATTATTTATACCTTTATGGTGAAAAATCTATCTAGACACACCTAAATTTCATTATGTAATTATATGATTATTCCCCACTTCAGTCAATACCTGGGGAAGAACTCTATATTCTTTATAGAAAATTTTCACAAATGTCAAGATGCTAATACTCTCTTCCATTTTTTCTTCTCATAGTTAGATAATTCTGGCTCCTTTCCCATCAGATCTTACTTCCCATTTTTAAATTATCTTTGTGGAAATAATGAGAAAACATTCAGCATAAGGATGACTACTTAGTGTCATAAAAATGTCCTCCAATATACCAAGCTACTTCTAACCTATAAATATGCACAATGGCCACTGAGCTTTCTTCTGTGGAGGACTCTACCATACTATTTCTGAAATTTGCTTAATATGTGATTTAATCAATCAACATGCACAACTAGCTCTATGAGTGCAATTTGTGAGACATGGTATGGTTCTTGTCCTCAAGGGTTTATAATTTATTTGGAGTGACTCCAAACCATAAAAAGTGGACATAGGTGTGGGATGCATGGTACAGATCTTGCATATTATAAACTTTCAGAGAAGGAAGACTTCCCTGGGTGATTTGGGGATGTTTCGTGGATGTATGTGCTTGAGGTAGCTGGGGAGGCTGGACAGGAGTTTGCATGGGCAGGGAGGGGAGGTGAAGATAGTTCAGACAAGGAGAACAAGAGCAAAGCCACAAAAGCAAAATCCATAAATTGAGTAAGAAAAGATGAGAAGGCCAGCCAGAGTGACGTGGAGGCATAGAAGGCTGTTGTGAGCAGCTTTGGAGCCAGACAGAGGAACTAATTTGAGACAGTTACAGGCAACAGGGAATTGTTGTAGGCTTAAAAACATTCCTTACTATTTTAATCCTGATTCTTTTGTTGCAAATGATAGCAACAGCCAGTTTTGGAAGGAGGGGAATCTATTGGATTATATATTCAAACCTAGGGAAGGAGAGAAATACAGCTGGTCCTTGGACAATCCAAACCAAGATGCAAATTCTGCCAAGATTCTCCCCCTCTGTTTTTCCCATCTCTGCTCTGCTCTCGTGTTTTCTCGAATAGTAGAACCATAGTCACCAGCATTTCCTGGTTTGCATTTTCCTGAGTGTCTCAGAGAAGAGTTGACTTTTTCTCCTAATTCCAGTTAAAAGAAAGAAAGAAAGGGGGGAAGTGCGGGAATGCCTCTGGTTACCCCAGTGTGGATCACATGCTCTCCCCTGTGACCAGGATAAAGAGCTGCTCCATGATTGGGAGCAGCCCTTAGAACTACATGGTTGAATCGGGAGCTGTGTTGGGAGCAGTTCCAAAAGAAAGATGCTTTCTCCGGAAGAAAAGAAGAGGGCAGGGCAAAGGAAACAGTAGGTGTCCCCTATAGTTACAATTATTGAGTTGTTGACATTCCCCATGAATAAAAAAGTAATGAAAGATCATTTTGAAAACTGGGAATATTGATCAAACACAAACAAGCAAAAATTAAAATCACTTGAACATCTTAATCTAGAGATAATCAACCCATTAATATTTTGGTATACTTCCTTTCAGTTTTTTATGCATATCGTGCATTTGTGTGTATCTATGTATGGGTACAATAGGATAATGGCCCCCCCCCCGAAAAAATATATCCATTATCCTAATTCCTGGAACTTATGAATATGTTACTCTATAGGGCAAAAGGGATTTTGCTGTTGAAATTAAGAATCTTAATGAAAAGATCATCCTGAATTATTTGGATGGGCCCAATGTAATCACAACGGTGCTTATACAATATAAGAGGGAAGCAGGAAAGTCACAGAGAGAGAAGAGAAGATGCTATGCGCTGACATTGAAGATTGGGGATGATGCCATAAGACAAGGATTACAGACAATCCCTAGAAGTTAGAAAAGGGAAAGAAACGGATTTTCCCCTAGCACTTTCAGTAGGAATGCAGCTCTGTCAACACCTTGATTTTAGCTCATTGAAACTGACTTTGGCCATGTGACCTCCAGAACTGTAAGATTATAACTTTGTATTGTTTTAAGCAACTGAGTTTATAGTCATTTGTACAGCAACAACAGGAAATTAATACAATGGATGTATATGCATGTTTGTAGGCTTGGGCTTCTTGTTTTCAACAGTATCAGAATCATACTGTACATGATGCTTTGTGATGTGCAGTTTTTCAAAATAAAAATACCATACTTTTTTTGGGCTTTTTAATAGAAAAATGACAGTGAAAATAGTCCTGGTAGTACCAGAGATTTGTTAGGAGTATTATGCATGGCATTCAAAGGCAGAAGAGAGAGGCTTGCAGGAGACAAGCCCACAAGCTTCTGTAAAACCTTGTTATGTGATGATGGTTTTGAGAAGGGTATCAGTGGAGAAAACAGTGAAGAAGAGACATTTGAAAGGCACGACTGATATAAGACTCAGTGACAGCCCTTAGGTTGACATAGCTTTGCCTCAAAGCAAGTGACTGAACAAAAGTTCTAGTAATTAGCAATTCATCCATTTACTTTGTTTTTCCATGACATATTTTTCAAATGACTTTTCCCAAGCAGTTTAAAGAATCATACAATAAGACCATAAGGTAGCAAAGGGAGAGAGTAATTTCATAAGTCACTTATATGAATTATAAAAGAAAAAAAGTGTTAAATGATAAATATATAACTGTGAGATAATCTAAAATTGCTTTTAGTTAAATCACAAGACTTTGAAACTTCCCAGAAAAGCACATTTTGCATATACATTGCATGTATACAAGTTGGCCATAAAGTCTGGAAACCTAGATAATACTTTATTTCTTTACAGATTGAACCCTCTTGATTACTTCTTCTGGGGCATACTAAAGATGCACATTTATTCAATGAAAATCTGAGACATAAATCACCTGAAGCAAAGAGTCATAAATGGATATGTAGAGGTTGATGGAAAGATTGCATTAATGTATCACGTTTATTGCAATTTGCCCAGTGCATTGAATTATACATTGTTGATGAGGAACAACCTGTTAAACATATCATCTAATGTCATTGAACACATCATGTATTGTAATATAAATAAACCATTTATTATATATAATATATATGTATACGTGTGCGTGTGTTTCCAGTCTTTTTTTTTTTCAGTTTTTGCTATGTTTCCGGTCTTTATGACCACCAAGTGTGTGTGTGTGTTTACCTCTTTAGCTTTGATTTCTCACCTTGGATGCAGTCCCTTCAATTCAGCAAATATTTGTTGGGTGACTGTTATGGTCTGCATTTTGTCCCCCCTCTAAATTTGTGTGTTGAAGCTCTAACCCTTAGTACCTCAGGATGTGACTGTATTTGAAGATAGGGTGTTTTAAAAAGGCAATTAAGTTAAAAGGGGTCATTAGGGTGAGCCCTAATCCAGTATGACTGGTATCCTTATAAGAAGGATTAGGACACAGAAAGAGACACCAGACATGTGTGTGCACAGACCGACAACCATGTGAAGGCACAAGGAGAAAATGGCCATCCCCACTTTCTGAGAGGCCTCAGAAGAAACCAAGCCTTCTGACACCTTGATCTCAGACTTCCAGCTTCCAAAACTGGGAGAAAATAAGTTTCTGTTGTTTGTCACCCAATCTGTGGTTTTTGCTATATTAGCCCAGGGAAACTATTACCACAATCTACTATGTCTTTGACACTTTGATAAAAGATAGAGACTGGATATTCAGCAATTTTAAAAAGGCACAATTCTTAGCCTTAAGGACAATATAGTTCATTTCCAGCAACCTAAAGAACAGGTCCATTTCAATGTCCCACCATTACTTCAAATGCAGCATGTCCAAAACTGAACTCTTGCCCCTCAGCTTCCCTTGTGGTAAACAAGCTTTACTTGGTAGCTACGGAAGGGCTCTATCTCTTCCCTGTGGCCTCCCCAACACTCAGCCAGTGCCTTGAAGTTGACAGGCACTCAATATCTATCTGTTGATTTAGCGGTGGTAACAGTCCTCTGCTTTCAGCATTCTTCCAGCCTGGAAACCCTGGAGTCGTCTTGGACTCTTCCTCTCTTTCTTACCCTTTCCAATCTGTCGCCTGTGCCTGTCAGTTTTTACCAGTTACAATGTAATCCGTTTCCCTCCTTTCTCATTTCTCATCACTTCATGCCTGCATTAATATGTACAACCAGCTTTCCAATTTTTTCCCTTATTTCAACCTATTCTGTAAAATGTTGCCAGACTTTTCTTAACCATGTCTTTCATCATCCTTTTATTTGATAAATATTGCTGAACTTCTCTATGTACAAGACACAATGCAAGGTACTAGAGAAAATACACGTATGAATAAGTCACAGTCTCTGCCCTTTGAGAAACTCATGGTCCTTTGGAGGAGTGAGACACATGCACAAAAAGTTCCAATACCATCATGCAAAGTTTTTTGGAAACACATAAAATGCAGCGAATAATTTTATCTAAAGGAAACAGGGGGAAAGGAGGAGATAACTGAACTGTAATGAATAGGAGCATGCTAGATGAGAAGGGGAAGAGGACATTTCAGAGGGTACAGTGATTGCAAAGGCTTGGAGTTGGGAAAATGGCTGGCACATTTAAGAAATGACTTGATCACTTACTCTACTGCATTGCTTCCCAAACCTTCCGCTTGGTCTCCAAGGGACTTCATAATGCACCTTCCTTTTATATGGCTTTTCCTCAGTAGACCTCTTCAGCTCTAGTAAAACAATGTTCCCCATTGTTTATTAAAATTACCTGCTACTTTCTGCTTGATACATTTGCTACACCATCCCCCCATCTGGAATACTTTTCCCTCTTTATAGTGGCAACTCTAGACCTAGCAATACCCCACACTAAAGGAATAGTTGATGGAAGTTTGTGTTCTGCTCCATTCTTCCCCATTGCAGACTTTTTCTGAGATGGGCATAACCTTTTTAGTTTCTTATTAGACACTAAACACAAGTCATTTACTCTTTCAATTAACATGTGTAGCTAATGCTGCTACTACCAGTTTAGTTATTACCTTTGAAAGCTGGCTTAAAAATAGCACTCTGTAATGTGTGCGTAATCAGAGAATTGCTGAGATTGGATTGGTTGGATTCATTTGTGGTCTGACTGGTACAGACATCAAAACATTCACAAGGGTCAGGTTGTTGTGATAACTGCTCTTGCATAATGGTTTGCATTTGTTCTAAGTGAATATCTGAAATGTCCAGTCCTACAAATTTTGCAGATAAAATGCCCCACCCCCCAAGGGCTACTCCTAAAAAAACTAAAATAACTGTGTTTTAATATTACAAAGGATATGTTATATTCTATTTGCCGCATATTTATATTACATACAATAAATCTCACTTGTATGAAAGAAGCAGAAATATGGGCAAAGATCAAGCATCTGCAGTTAATGTTACATTGGGAGGGGTGAGATGTGTCTAGCCTGAGCCATGTGAGGTCTAACTCTGTTTCTTCCCTTGGCATTCAGATTCCAAGTGTAGCTAAGTCTCACTTCTTCCATGAATTCATCTTAACCTGCTTCAACCCCAGCCCATTTCTCTCTTCTCTTAACTCCTGTTGTACTTACAGTATGTATCAGAGCTTAGTATTTAGTTATCCTCTGGTTATTTCATATGTTCATGGCTCATGAACAAAATTTCTTAAATGCAGAGATTTCCTTTTAAACTAAAATTAAATTTATTTTCCACTAAATAATATATGCTTTGTGTGTTGTTTTCCTCAAAATTTTTTAGACATTTATATCTATATTAATTTAGTTCATTCATTTTAATCAAGAATACAAATTCACTGTTAAAAGATTAATACAAGAAAGTACCATAATTATACTACTCTGCAATAAATGCTTGTATCTTCTTGTATTTCCTTCTAGATTTTTCCTACATGTTTTTTCATGAGTTTTGTACAATTCACATTGTATATAATGTTTGTAATATTTTTATTAGCATATTGTGAACATCTTTTCATATCAATAAATATTCTTCTAAAAATCATTTTCTTAATCTCCTGTGGCTGGACATTTAGGGGATTTCTAATTATTTGCCATCATCCCACAATATCTTTGCTAATGTTTTGTTCTTACTCCTTTTAATATCTATTGCCAAACTGCCTTGCAGAAAAAGGTTGTAACAATTTATATTCCCACTTACAGATTGGAAGAGTTCCTTTTTCTTTCCATCCTTGCCAACAATAGGTGGTATCATTTTTAAAATCAGAGACTATTTCTTGTGTTTCGTTAGTGATTCTAGACAGAGCTGAGGACACAGTGGACACTTAAAAAAATAGTTTTGATAAATGGATTAATAATAGCGTTTTTTTCCCTACTTAGGACTACTGAATTTTTAAGCAAATTTTTTTTACTCATTTATATATACCACGTGATGGTCCTTGGTCTACCTACTAAAAATAAATACTGTATTTAGAAATAAAACAACTACTTTATGAATGACTGAAACATAACTTAAAACACTGATAACTACTTTCAAAGGTAATGTGTGTAGAAGCTACTCTTAAAACGAAAGTTGTCCCAGAATCCTAAGTCTCTTGGGAACAAACAATTTGTCTCATTTTTCTAAGAATAGGAAGTACTAAAACTTCTCCTCTGGAGATTACAACTATGAATTTAGGATACAAAAACCCTCCCATCCATTAGCTATTAGAGTATTCAGAACCAGAAGAATTGTGCCAGAGAGGAAATCAAACCCTGGTGTAGATTTTCATAGTCCCAGTACATTTTCTTCAATTAGATGCAGAAAAAAATCAACACTAATATTTGTGGGGAGAGTTTCAATATTTCTATCCATTTCTGAAAGTTCATTTTATTCAAAGCCACCTCAGGGCTAGGACGACTAGAAGAATGTCCTATTTAGTTAGGTGATTTACTTTATGTCTCCTGCTCAATTATCAGAAGGATCATACTACGGTAATAATTGGTCCCACCTTTCCAATGTACAAATCTTTCCACCTTATGTAAAGTAGTAATCATTAAAAATTAGCATATATTTAAAATTAGTGATTTGAAACCTCTTTTAAAAGATTATATTCCGTAATTCTTTTATAATATTTTTCTCCCCATGATTGGCAGAAGGTACTGGAATGAATTTGTAGCTCATTAAGCAATACATAGTAGAAAGAGAATATGACTGGCACCAGGAGATATGGATTTTAGTCTAATATCTTTCCAGTAACAGCAATTTCACTTTAGGAAAGTCACCTCATGTCTTGGGGTTACAGTTTTCTCTACTATAAACCAAAAATCTGGTTTAGGTCAGTCTTTCCCAAAGGGTGTTCTGTGGAACACATGTCTTATGAGATGGTCCATTGGAAAAAGAGTTTCATGGTGAATATATCTGGGAAGCTGTGTACATAACATCTGCCTTTATAAATTCATAATGTACATTAACATTAAAACCACTGAAAACCCCTGTAGCTTAGAAACCCATTGAATTTTGTTAAACCTAGCATTTCTCACTTATTTGATTAAAGGACTTAATTTTTTTTAATCACATCTAATAAAACCCTGTGGAACTAGAGTTCCAAAGAACACACTTTGGGAAATAATGGACTCAGATCCTTTGAGATGGCTGGATTTATGGTACTACTCCTTCTCATACAAATATTCAGCCAGTATTCTGAGTTCTTTATTTCGGAGAAGGTCAACACCATCCAGTCAATCTCCCAAACCAGAATCCTGAGGAGCATCCTAGATGTCTCCCTCTCATTCACTCCCTCATATCAATTATACATCAAATGCTGTAGATCCCACCTCCTTCACGTCTCCCATCTGGACCCTCCTCTCCATTTTTCTGCCTCTACTTTTATTGAGACCTGTAGCACATCTCATCTGGGTTGGTGCCATCACCTCCTAATTTTCTCCCACCCTAGTCTGGTCTCCCTGGTCTCCAAAACACAAACCCAGTTGTTCTAAAGGCTAAAATACTTCAAAGATTTTATTGTTTATTATATTTACCTGAGTATCGAGTTCAAACTTCTTAGTTTAGCACAGGAGCCCCTTCACTAATGAGGTCATTCCCAATTTCCCCCCACCTCTTTGACTCTTCTCTGTGCCTGTCATGACAAAATGGAATTACTTGGAGGGCCTCTAAGGCATCATGCTGTTTAGAGCCTCCGCACCCACACAGGTATTGTTGACTTTGGAATGCCTGCTCCCTCCTTCATCTGGGTAGCTCCCCATCCCTATCACTGAACATTTAATGCAAGAATCTCCCCACTGGGAAAACATTCCTGATCTGAAAATGAACTCTGTATTCTGATAGTGACTCTGTATTCTCCACCCACTAGACTGTGTGCTTTCTGAGGGCAGGAAGCATCATCTTATGCCTTTCTTGTCTTTGTATTCCTAGGCCCTTTGTATTCAATAAACTCTAATTAAATGAGTGAATGATTTCATGGTTTAAAGGAACTGATGAGAACCTGCTTACTTTTCTTAGTAGCTGAAAGTGACTTTGTTTTCTCTTCTAATTAGCCTTGACCAACCTAAGCACCTTGGGAAAGGAGAGTTAGCTAAGAGCTATCTTGAAAGCGCTCATTGGTGTATTTTTTAAAAGAGATTTCAATGATGTGAGTACCTTCCCTGTAAGGTATTACACAGACTGGTAATACAACATTTGATGACAATTGGGATTTATTAGGTTTGGTACCCAGGTTTGTGTGATGTCAATAAACCTCGTGACAAAGGAAATGAGGAGAGAAGCTATATTCAGATTTGTATGAAATTATCACTTATGAAAAATCTTAAAGCATTTATTAATTTACAAATATTTATTGTGTAAGATGCTATGCTAGATATGGATAAATTATATTCATTTAGGGAAGATCATAACCTACTGAAATAATTATAATTAGAAGTAATGAATGATGAATTTCACAAAAAAGTAACAGAAGGCTACAGGAATTGGTCAGCGGTACCATCTTTGTTTATGAGAAATAGTATTATTCTACACCAGAATATTGAAGCACCTACTAAATTTACAATACAAAAGTGCAGTTACGTTTCTAAAGTACAGATATCTCATTGTGAATGTAGTCGGTAACTGTATTGCATGGTTCTAAATACCAGTTTGAAACAGATTGTGTACCAGTTTGGAACAGATTGTGCAAAAAAGACTGAAACCACTTGAAAGTCCTCAAGAATATCAGGAAGTAAGAATGTAATTAACCATACCAGGATTTGGCCCCAGGACAGAGAAATGAACACTGGTCCTTTCTAGAAAGGGAACCAGGATTTCAGAAATGTACAGTTAATTCTTTATCTGTGAAAATTCAAGATACAGAAACTCAGCCAGCAGATGGGAAGACATGAAAAAGGAATGTTCACTGCAATCAATTCCAGGTCACACTCCCTATTCCTCAATTGTTTTAATGCTGTCAACAAACTTGTTTTGCGTGTAGCCAAGCAAAATAACTTAATTCCATTTTCCCCTCCTTTGAGCAACGTTAGGAGAAGGTCAAAATAAGAGCATAAATTAAAATCAAAATGTCTGCCTAGGTCATGCCTGCATCAAAATAAGCACTATCTGAGTCACTTAGAGCTTGGTGATAAGGGGAAATGCCAACCCTTACTGCTAAACAATTTCAAGAAGGGGGGACAGAAATTAAAATCGCAAGACAAACAGATTTCGAAGTTAACAGGTAATCAGAGATAACCGAAATGCCCAATTTCGAAAAGCTTCCCAATACATTGCATGAAATTGCAGACTTTTTGGCCAAAATGGAATTTCCTAAACAAGGGCCTCACAGATTTCCACGACAATGGTCCTCTAAGCGCCTAAGAAAACATCTGACGCCTTTCTGGAGCCTCTGAATACATGGACGGCATAAAGGTAGATGCACACAGCTCCCGGGCAGATCTGCTCAATGCTCCAGTACCTCCCAGGGCCCTCGGACAGAGGCCGCTGGGCCCGCTTCCCGGGAAAAGCGGACAGGGGGTGGGGTCGCGCCGGGATTTTCCTCCCCACTCATTCATTCTCTGATTCACTCGTTCCTGGAGGCGGTTCCCCGGGACGCGCGGAGGAAAGGTGGGGCACGGAGCACTGCCCCTGAAGGGTGCGGCCCGGCGCCTAAGGGGAGGACGGCCGAGGGGCAGCCGGCAGGGCAGACGGGGTGCTGCTGGCGGGGGGCGCGGCGGCGGCCTGCGCCGGAAGTGAGTGGCTGGCGGCGGGCGGGG